>NW_028164951.1:0-30000 GCF_964263955.1 Coregonus lavaretus
GATTCCCACGGGGGGCTAATATAAAAAATAATAAAATGTATTCACTAACTGTAAGTCGCTCTGGATAAGAGCGTCTGCTAAATGACTAAAATGTAAAATGTAAATGTAAATGTCTTATCTTAGCCCAGTGGGTGGTTACATTACTTTACCTGTAGACCTCTTATCTTAGCCCAGTGGGTGGTTACATTTCTTTACCTGTAGGCCTTGTACACTAACCATCAGAGGAAATCCCCTCACATTCGGACTATTGAACACGCTACCTGAGTTTGTGTTTCTTTCCATACATAAGAGTTCTGTTTCTCTGCTTTCCATACATAAGAGTTCCGTTTCTCTGTTTCCATATATAGAGTTCTGTTTCTCTGTTTCCATACATAGAGTTCTGTTTCTCTGTTTCTATACATAGAGTTCTGTTTCTCTGTTTCCATATATAGAGTTCTGTTTCCATATATAGAGTTCTATTTCCATATATAGAGTTCTGTTTCTCTGTTTCCATACATAGAGTTCTGTTTCTCTGTTTCCATATATAGAGTTCCGTTTCTCTGTTTCCATATATAGAGTTCTGTTTCTCTGTTTCCATACATAGAGTTCTGTTTCTCTGTTTCTATACATAGAGTTCTGTTTCTCTGTTTCCATATATAGAGTTCTGTTTCCATATATAGAGTTCTATTTCCATATATAGAGTTCTGTTTCTCTGTTTCCATACATAGAGTTCTGTTTCTCTGTTTCCATATATAGAGTTCTGTTTCTCTGTTTCTATACATAGAGTTCTGTTTCTCTGTTTCCATATATAGAGTTCTGTTTCCATATATAGAGTTCTATTTCCATACATAAGAGTTCCGTTTCTCTGTTTCCATATATAGAGTTCTGTTTCCATATATAGAGTTCTGTTTCTCTGTTTCCATACATAGAGTTCTGTTTCTCTGTTTCCATATATAGAGTTCTGTTTCTCTGTTTCTATACATAGAGTTCTGTTTCTCTGTTTCCATATATAGAGTTCTGTTTCCATATATAGAGTTCTATTTCCATACATAAGAGTTCCGTTTCTCTGTTTCCATATATAGAGTTCTGTTTCTCTGTTTCCATACATAGAGTTCTGTTTCTCTGTTTCTATACATAGAGTTCTGTTTCTCTGTTTCCATATATAGAGTTCTGTTTCCATATATAGAGTTCTATTTCCATATATAGAGTTCTGTTTCTCTGTTTCCATATATAGAGTTCTGTTTCTCTGTTTCCATATATAGAGTTCCGTTTCTCTGTTTCCATATATAGAGTTCTGTTTCTCTGTTTCCATACATAGAGTTCTGTTTCTCTGTTTCTATACATAGAGTTCTGTTTCTCTGTTTCCATATATAGAGTTCTGTTTCCATATATAGAGTTCTATTTCCATATATAGAGTTCTGTTTCTCTGTTTCCATACATAGAGTTCTGTTTCTCTGTTTCCATATATAGAGTTCTGTTTCTCTGTTTCCATATATAGAGTTATGTTTCTCTGTTTCCATATATAGAGTTCTGTTTCTCTGTTTCCATATATAGAGTTCTGTTTCTCTGTTTCCATATATAGAGTTTTGTTTCTCTGTTTCCATATATAGAGTTCTGTTTCTCTGTTTCCATATATAGAGTTCTGTTTCTCTGTTTCCATACATAGAGTTCTGTTTCTCTGTTTCTATACATAGAGTTCTGTTTCTCTGTTTCCATATATAGAGTTCTGTTTCTCTGTTTCCATATATAGAGTTCTGTTTCTCTGTTTCCATATATAGAGTTCTGTTTCTCTGTTTCCATACATAGAGTTCTGTTTCTCTGTTTCTATACATAGAGTTCTGTTTCTCTGTTTCCATACATAGAGTTCTGTTTCTCTGTTTCCATATATAGAGTTCTGTTTCTCTGTTTCCATATATAGAGTTCTGTTTCTCTGTTTCCATATATAGAGTTCTGTTTCTCTGTTAGTAACTATGTAGTTAACCCTTAGCCTACAATTTAACATAATACAAAAATCCCCATCAAACTCTGTCTGTTTAAGCTATAGATACCGGTGTCTTTGCGTGGGCTGCGTCCGCCGATATCTCCCGAAAGGTGACACAGCTAGATCGGTGTTTGTCAGGACCATGAGACGTCCCGAAAATCGGTCTTTTCGCGAAAACGTCTGTAGCGTCCGAACCGGTTTGGCCTACAAAATCAAATAGCTAAATAATCCTTGGTATGACCATCTTAAAACAATTCTCCCCTCCCGGCCTAGACAGGTCTTTGACTCTAGAGGGTTAAAGTCAGTTTGTTTGGTTAGTTAGTTATTTAGATAGCGGATGCATAGACTGGTGAGTTGTTTAGCCACAAAAGCGATGCGATGCTCAACCGTGGAGCAAAAAATGCATGGTTGGCTTAGAATCAAATGGGTGTGTGGTCGTCTGCTGCAACAGCCCATCCGTGACAAGGACCGACAGAATTGTGCGTTCCCGAGATGCCGTTCTGCACACCGCTGTTGTACCGCAACGTTATGTGTCTGTTTGTGACCCGCCTGTTAGTTTGCACGGTTCTTGCCATTCTCCTTCAACGAGCTGTTTTCGCCCGCAGGACTGCCGCTGACTGGATGTTTATTTTTTTTGTTTGTCGCACCATTCTCGGTAAAACCTGGACACTGTCGTGCATGAAAAGCCCGGGATATTCTGGAACCGGCACGCCTGGCACCGGAGAGCATACCACGCTCAAAGTCGTTTATGTTGCTCAATTTTGCCCATTCTAACATTCAGTGGAACAGTAACTGAATGTCTTGATGCCGGTCTTCCTGCTTTACATAGCAAGCCATGACCATTTCCTGGAACGGGTGGTGTACCTAATAAACTGGCCTATATACTGAGTCTATATTTCCTCTACGGACGTTTATTGAAAACATAAATACGTTTTCACAATCAGCACTTGTCATCTCTCAAATACGTTGTCCGTTGTTCGTTAGCTAGCTAGCGAATTTTAGCCGTATTAGCATAGCCGTGACGAGTGAAAACACGTGAAAACAAGACGCGGTGTCAACAATGAGCTGAAACCAGCCACCTGATTCCCCACAATGCAGCTTCCTGTCGTTGTTGCTAGCGATCAGAACATCCCAGAATCACAACAACAAGATACAACGAGCTGAAACCAGCCACCTGATTCCCCACATGGCAGCTTCCTGTCGTTGTTGCTAACGATCAGAACATCCCAGAATCACAACAACAAGATACAACGAGCTGAAACCAGCCACCTGATTCCCCACATGGCAGCTTCCTGTCGTTGTTGCTAGCGATCAGAACATCCCAGAATCACAACAACAAGATACAACGAGCTGAAACCAGCCACCTGATTCCCCACATGGCAGCTTCCTGTCGTTGTTGCTAGCGATCAGAACATCCCAGAATCACAACAACAAGATACAACGAGCTGAAACCAGCCACCTGATTCCCCACATGGCAGCTTCCTGTCATTGTTGCTAGCGATCAGAACATCCCAGAATCACAACAAGACGCAGACTTCTGCCCTATCGACGCGCCCATGTCGTTTTCCGCGTCGTTGTCAGCTAACCCATCTATAGTGATTGGCATGTTGGCAGGACTGAGTAGCACGGTCCTGTTTGGTCTAGACCTTCATACTGGGGGGGTTGAATCTCTATCAGAGAGACAGCACTGGACACCCAGTTTGTGTCTGTGTTATACTATAGGCATGTGATTTGTCTGTACTTTACCGTGTGATGTGTGTTTCTGGTAGCAGTATGGATCTCTGTAAAGAGGGGGGGGGGGATCATTCACACCCCCACGTGCATGTGTGTCTAGTCCTCTGGGTTTGCAATGGCGGAGTGTGTGTGTGTGTGTGTGTGTGTGTGTGTGTGTGTGTGTGTGTGTGTGTGTGTGTGTGTGGCGGGCATTCGTTCACGTAGGCCGGCATACCCAGGATCTCATGGGGGGTGATTAGACAAGGAGAGACAGAGAGTGGGAGTCTGAGAAGTACAGATAAATGCCCTACATAGGGTCCTCTGTAGAGACAGGAGGAGGAAGAGAAGGACAGAGAAATACCCTACATAGGGTCCTCTGTAGAGACAGGAGGAGGAAGAGAAGGACAGAGAAATGCCCTACATAGGGTCCTCTGTAGAGACAGGAGGAGGAAGAGAAGGACAGAGAAATACCCTACATAGGGTCCTCTGTAGAGACAGGAGGAGGAAGAGAAGGACAGAGAAATACCCTACTTAGGGTCCTCTGGAGAGACAGGAGGAGGAAGAGAAGGACAGAGAAATACCCTACATAGGGTCCTCTGGAGAGACAGGAGGAGGAAGAGAAGCATGTTTTAGTTCCCTGGCAGAACATCACTTCATCTTTTCATTTCATTGTTCCAATAAAGAGTGCTTGCAGAATGTAGACTTTCTATGGCAGATGTTTCCTTTCCTCCTGAAATATACGTTTTTTAAAGACCCGGTGTCCTTGCCTTGAGAAAGAGACATGTCTTGAGAAAGGCTCTGCCAAGGCGTTGACAGTAAAGTCTCATTTCATTTTCTCCCATGACCCTCTGTGTGGTCCTGCTCCCAACCCCCCCACAGCAGATTCCTAACACTGTGACCGAGGCTTCCCTGATTCCCAGTTTCGCTGTTTCTCCATCTATGTTACAGCACCAGCGGGGTAATTGGTCTGCTCCAGTGAGCAGGGTGTCACACACTGTCTCACCATGAACAACAACATGACTACCTTGGCTAGAGCAGGAGATGTCAGGGACATGTGTCATTAGAGAAAATAGCTGTAGTTACAGAACAGGGCTCACTGTAGACACAGACCTACACTCATATTATCCTCTGATGTAATAGCTGTTACATTATGGTATTTATTCAGTGTTGAAAGCCGGGAGAGGCCTAATGTGATCTCTCTCCTCTCCTCTCCTCTGAGTCTGATGGGATCTCTCTCTCCTCTCCTCTCCTCTGAGTCTGATGGGATCTCTCTCTCCTCTCCTCTGAGTCTGATGGGATCTCTCTCTCCTCTCCTCTGAGTCTGATGGGATCTCTCTCTCTCTCTCCTCTGAGTCTGATGTGATCTCTCTCTCCTCTCCTCTGAGTCTGATGGGATCTCTCTCCTCTGAGTCTGATGGGATCTCTCTCCTCTCTGAGTCTGATGTGATCTCTTTCTCCTCTCCTCTGAGTCTGATGTGATCTCTTTCTCCTCTGAGTGATGGGATCTCTCTCTCCTCTGAGTCCGATGGGATCTCTCTCTCCTCTGTCTGATGGGATCTCTCTCCCCTCTGAGTCTGATGGGATCTCTCTCTCCTCTAAGTGATGGGATCTCTCTCTCCTCTGAGTTTGATGGGATCTCTCTCTCCTCTGAGTCTGATGGGATCTCTCTCTCCTCTGAGTCTAATGGGATCTCTCTCTCCTGAGTCTGATGGGATCTCTCCTCTCTGAATCATTACTGCAGTAGGTGTTCAAAGCGTTAATATCCTCAATGATAAAAGAGAGAGGGAGAGGGGGGATTAAGAGCGAGTGAAAGAGATGGGTAGATATTGAAAGAGGGATATATATATTGAAAGAGAGGGGTAGATATTGAAAGAGAGGGGTAGATATTGAAAGAGAGGGGTAGATATTGAAAGAGAGGGGTAGATATTGAAAGAGAGGGGTAGATATTGAAAGAGGGGGGTAGATATTGAAAGAGGGATATATATATTTAAAGAGAGGGGTAGATATTGAAAGAGAGGGGTAGATATTGAAAGAGAAGGATAGAGAGAGATGGAGAGACCAGATATTATGTCATTACAAACAGAAGTTGGGCTGAGTAGATCTGGGCTGTAGATGGGTTGGAGTGGAGAGGGGAGTGTGTCTCTGTGTCATGCTGGGAATGCAAATGAGAGCTCTGCTAATTGAAAGCTGTTAGATTCTAATCAGAGAACATGTTGAGCTACACAGCCCTTCATTACCTAACTAATTAACACACCACCTAACCAGGACTCTATATTATACCTCCTATTCAAGGAGAGAGAGAGAGAGAGGGAGAGAGCGCGAAAGATGAAAGAGAACAGAGAGAGATGTTACCTAACCAGGCCTCTCTACACATACCTCCTATACAGGTCTGGAGAGAGAGGATACAAAGAGAGGAGTAAAGAGTGAAGGGGCGAAAGAGGAGATAAAATAAGGAGGAAGAACGCAAGAGAGGAGAGAGAGAAAGTAGAGAACTATCAAGGGGAATAAATAGACCAGAGGAAGTAGAGAACTATCAAGGAGAATAAATAGAGCAGAGAAAGTAGAGAACTATCAAGGAGAATAAATAGACTAGAGGAAGTAGAGAACTATCAAGGGGAATAAATAGACCAGAGAAAGTAGAGAACTATCAAGGGGAATAAATAGAGCAGAGAAAGTAGAGAACTATCAAGGAGAATAAATAGACCAGAGAAAGTAGAGAACTATCAAGGAGAATAAATAGAGCAGAGAAAGTAGAGAACTATCAAGGAGAATAAATAGATCAGAGAAAGTAGAGAACTATCAAGGGGAATAAATAGAGCAGAGAAAGTAGAGAACTATCAAGGGGAATAAATAGACCAGAGAAAGTAGAGAACTATCAAGGAGAATAAATAGATCAGAGAAAGTAGAGAACTATCAAGGAGAATAAATAGACCAGAGAAAGTAGAGAACTATCAAGGGGAATAAATAGACCAGAGAAAGTAGAGAACTATCAAGGAGAATAAATAGATCAGAGAAAGTCATCTTCTGCTCCTTCTGTCTTCAAGAGAGAGCAAAGGGCTTTCTGTTTGTTCTGGGTTTTTATTCTTAGTTCCCCAATGATGCTACTGCTTTTCTTCTCAAAGAACACACCGTTTTGTTTGGTTGTCACTGACGACGACATCAAACAGCCTTCCACCAGGAAGTGATTATGACAAGATGAGACCGCTGTACTGTGACATGCATTCATACACTGGGGAGGGGAGAGGACTAGAGAGGGAAAGAGAGAGAGGGGAAGGGGGGGAGGAGAGGACTAGAGAGGGGAAGGGGGGGAGGAGAGGACTAGAGAGGGGACGAGAGAGAGGGAATGGGGGGGGACTAGAGGGAAGGGGGGGGGACTAGAGAGAGAAGAGAGAGAGGGAAACGGGGGGGGGGGACTAGAGAGGGAACGAGAGAGAGGGAATGGGGGGGGACTAGAGGGAAGGGGGGGGGGACTAGAGAGAGAAGAGAGAGAGGGAAACGGGGGGGGGACTAGAGAGGGAAAGAGAGTGAGGGAATGGGGGGGACTAGAGGGAAGGGGGGGGGCTAGAGAGAGAAGAGAGAGAGGGAAACGGGGGGGGGGGACTAGAGAGGGAAAGAGAGTGAGGGAAGGGGGGGGGGGGACTAGAGAGGGAAAGAGAGTGAGGGAAGGGGGGGGGGGGACTAGAGAGGGAAAGAGAGTGAGGGAAGGGGGGGGAGACTAGAGAGGGAAAGAGAGTGAGGGAAGGGGGGGGGGGGACTAGAGAGGGAAAGAGAGAGAGGGGAAGGGGGGAGGAGAGGACTAGAGAGGGAAAGAGAGAGAGGGAAACGGGGGGGGACTAGAGAGGGAAAGAGAGAGAGGGGAAGGGGGGGGGAGGAGTGGACTAGAGAGGGAAAGAGTGAGAGGGGAAGGGAGGGAGGGGGAGAAAGAAGAGAGATGGAGGTAGAGATAGATGGTGGAGGGAGAGGGATAGATATTACTACAAAGTAAACAGGGAAAAAGTACCTGTTCTATGATGTGTAGAGTCATGAATGTCCAGGCAATATCCAGTGTTAGTTCTGATCTGCATGCTCCTCCCTATGGTAGTTAATGATGATCTCTCTGAGTTCTGATCCAGTCCTCAGCATTCTGCATGCTCCTCCCTATGGTAGTTAATGATGATCTCTCTGAGTTCTGATCCAGTCCTCAGCATTCTGCATGCTCCTCCCTATGGTAGTTAATGATGATCTCTCTGAGTTCTGATCCAGTCCTCAGCATTCTGCATGCTCCTCCCTATGGTAGTTAATGATGATCTCTCTGAGTTCTGATCCAGTCCTCAGCATTCTGCATGCTCCTCCCTATGGTAGTTAATGATGATCTCTCTGAGTTCTGATCCAGTCCTCAGCATTCTGCATGCTCCTCCCTATGGTAGTTAATGATGATCTCTCTGAGTTCTGATCCAGTCCTCTGTCCAGATAAGTGAGGCAGCATTCTGCATGCTCCTCCCTATGGTAGTTAATGATGATCTCTCTGAGCTGTGGACCGGAGTTGGTCCATGATACCATCTGATACCCTGCCAGATTATGTTCATTAACCAGTTGGCAGTGTCTGGGCTGGCCTGGTGAAATGGGAGCCACTGAAGTCCTTGTCAACGTAACAGGAAAACCCTGGTGTCTTTCAAATAACAGGAAAACCCTGGTGTCTATCAACGTAACAGGAAAACCCTGGTGTCTGTCAATGTAACAGGAAAACCCTGGTGTCTGTCAACGTAACAGGAAAACCCCGGTGTCTGTCAACGTAACAGGAAAACCCCGGAGTCTGTTAACGTAACAGGAAAACCCTGGTGTCTGTCAACATAACAGGAAAACCCTGGTGTCAACATAACAGGAAAACCCCGGTGTCTGTTAACGTAACAGGAAAACACTGGTGTCTGTCAACGTAACAGGAAAACCCCCGGGGTCTGTCAACGTAACAGGAAAACCCCCGGGGTCTGTCAACGTAACAGGAAAACCCCCGGGGTCTGTCAACGTAACAGGAAAACCCCTGTGGTCTGTCAACGTAACAGGAAAACCCCTGGGGTCTGTCAACGTAACAGGAACACCCCCGGGGGTCTGTCAACGTAACAGGAAAACCCCCGGGGTCTGTCAACGTAACAGGAAAACCCCCGGGGTCTGTCAACGTAACAGGAAAACCCCCGGGGTCTGTCAACGTAACAGGAAAACCCCTGGGGTCTGTCAACGTAACAGGAAAACCCCTGGGGTCTGTCAACGTAACAGGAAAACCCCCGGGGGTCTGTCAACGTAACAGGAAAACCCCCGGGGTCTGTCAACGTAACAGGAAAACCCCCGGGGTCTGTCAACGTAACAGGAAAACCCCCGGGGTCTGTCTTCTGCGATGCAACACAGAGTAGAGAGACACTGACCAGTAGTCCTCAATGTAATCAGGGACCAGATATATCAATCATCTCAGAGTAGTGTTACTGATCTGGGACCAGATCCTCCCTGTCCATGTAATCTGATCCATTATGCTCTAAAAGGCAATACTGATCCTAGATCAGAACTCCTACTCTGAAACTGTTTGTGGATGTTTTTCACACACCAACCATAAAACATGACGTTCTCTCAGATACTGTACAGTGAAGGATCTTTCTAAAGATCTAGAGCACTTTTTTTTTTTGTACTACAGAATAATAAAACAGGGGAGCTAAAATACACTCAAATAGTCCATTAATTCAATAATTCATTTGATATTCCATTATAATGTCAGGTAATTACGTGGTGTATGGAGTGAAAAACGGGGAGGGGGATGGTATTAAAGCTGTGAGTTAAACTGAAACCCAGTGTGAGGTGAATTTATTTGAATGACTTTAACGGTGAGTGCATTTCATGTAGTGTTAATCAGTGAAAAGCACCAAGTGGACCCTTCTTTTAAAAGCAGTTCACTTGGTTTAGAGAGAGAGAGAGATTGTTACAACACTGTATATAGACATAATATGACGTTTGAAATGTCTCTATTCTTTTGGAACTTTTCCCCTCTCTCTCTCTCTCTCTCTCTCTCTCTCTCTCTCTCTCTCTCTCTCTCTCTCTCTCTCTCCATTCCTCTCTTTCTCTCTCCATTCCTCTCTTTCTCTCTCCATTCCTCTATCCATCTCTATCCATTCCTTTCTCTCCATCTCTCTATCATCCCTCTCTCTCTCTCTCCATCTCTCTCTCCATTCCTCTCAATCTCTCTATCCATTCCTCTCTCTCCATCTCTCTATCCATTCCTCTCAATCTCTCTATCCATTCCTCTCTCTCCATCTCTATCCATTCCTCTCTCTAGTCTCTCTCTCTCTCCATTCCTCTCTCTCTCTCCATCTCTCCATCCATTCCTCTCTCTCTCTCCATCTCTCTATCATTCCTCTCTCTAGTCTCTCTCTCTCTCTCTCTCTCTCTCTCTCTCTCTCTCTCTCTCTCCATCTTGTCCCGAAGCTACTCCTGCATTGTCTTGGCTGTGTGCTTAGGGTTGTTTTCCTGTTGGAAGGTGAACCTTCACCCCAGTCTGCGGTCCTGAGTGCTCTGGAGCAGGTTTTCATCAAGGATCTCTCTGTACTTTACTCCATTCATCTTTCCCTCGATCCTGACTAGTTTCCCAGTCTCTGCTGCTGAAAAACATCCCCACAGCATGATGCTGCCACCACCATGCTACACCGTAGGGATGGTGCCAGGTTTCCTCCAGACGTGATGCTTGGCATGTTTCTCATGGTCTGAGAGTCTTTAGATGCCTTTTGGCAAACTCCAAGTGGGCTGTCATGTGCCTTTTACTGAGGAATGGCTTCCGTCTGGCCACTCTACCATAAAGGCGTGATTGGTGGAGTGCTGCAGAGATGGTTGTCCTTCTGGAAGGTTCTCCCATCTCCACAGAGGAACTCTGGAGCTCTGTCAGTGTGACCATCAGGTTCTTGGGTCACCTCCCTGACCAAGGCCCTTCTCCCCCGATTGGTCAGTTTGTCCGGGCGGCCAGCTCTAGGAAGAGTCTTGGTGGTTCCAAACAATACAATGTAATATGATGAATCTACAATGCATGTTCTTAACCCTGAGCAACATGGGCCTGAGAGGCTCACTGGGTTATTGGTTTCCATAGTACTCTACCAGTTATCCATTTTCCAACTCAGTACTTCTTGTATTCCCCAGAAATTATACATTTTTTACTTAAATGTACGGTCATTGAAGGTTTAAAACTGCTAAGTTTTCTCTCTGCCTAATGGCAAAAATGTGTAGAATTGCAGGATGTTAGCTTCAAAGCTGCAACAACAACATCTTTCTGCCCCATGATGAAATGTGTAGAATTGCAGGAAATTAGCCTGAAAACTGCTAAATGTTCTTTCTAATGCCTTTAAATGGATCCTGGTTCTTCCTGCCATTCACTGCCCAAGTCATAGTTAAACTCTTTGTATGCTATTTTTATACAACTTGAGTTTGTATTTATTATGGATCCCCATTCGTTGTTGCCAAGGCAGCAGCTACTCTTCCTGGGGTCCAGCAAAATGAAGGCAATTTTAAAACCATTACAATACATTCATTACAGAATTCACAACACACTAAGTGTGTGCCCTCAGGCCCCTACTCCACTACCTCATATCTACAACATCCATGTGTACGTGTGTGTATAGTGCGTATGTTATCGTGTGTGTGTGTGCATGTGTCTGTGCCTGTGTGTGTGTTGCTTCACAGTCCCCGCTGTTCCATAAGGTGTATTTTTTATCTGTTTTTTTAAATCTGATTCTACTGCTTGCATCAGTTACCTGATGTGGAATAGAGTTCCATGTAGTCACGGCTCTATGTAGTACTGTGCACCTCCCATAGTCTGTTCTGGACTTGGGGACTGTGAAGAGACTTTTGGTGGCGTGTCTTGTGGGGTATGCATGGGTGTCTGAGCTGTGTGCTAGTCGTTTAAACAGACAGCTCGGTGCACTCAACATGTCAATACCTCTCACAAATACAAGTAGTGATGAAGTCAATCTCTCCTCCACTTTGACCCAGGAGAGATTGACAGGCATGTTATTAATGTTAGCTTTCCATGTACATTTAAGGGCCAGCCATGCTGCCCTGTTCTGAGTCCCTCTTTGTGTCACCTGACCACACGACTGAACAGTTGTCCAGGTGAGACAAAACTAGGGCCTGTAGGACCTGCCTTGTTGATAGTGCTGTTAAGAAGGTAGAGCAGCGCTTTATTATGGACAGACTTTCTCCCCATCTTAGCTGCTGTTGTATCAATATGTTTTGACCATGACATTTTACAATCCAGGGTTACTCCAAGCAGTTTAGTCACCTCAACTTGCTCAATTTCCACATTATTTATTACAATATTTAGTTGAGGTTTAGGGTTTAGTGAATGATTTATCCCAAAAACAGTGCTTTTAGTTTTAGAATATTGAGGACTAACTTATTCCTTGCCACCCACTCTGAAACTGACTGCAGCTCTTTGAGTGTTGCAGTCATTTCAGTTGCTGCAGTAGCTGTCTCGTATAGTGTTGTGTTCTGACTGAGGGGGTCCCTGATGAATTTACTGTCACAAAAGGGGTACCCGGCCCCAAAAAGTTTGATAACTCTAGGGGCTCTGGTCTAAAGTAGTACACTAGAAATTGAACAGGGTGCAGTACCCTAGAAAGGGAACAGGGTGCATTACCCTAGAAAGGGAACAGGGTGCATTACCCTAGAAAGGGAACAGGGTGCATTACCCTAGAAAGGGAACAGGGTGCATTACCCTAGAAAGGGACCAGGGTGCATTACCCTAGAAAGGGAACAGGGTGCATTACCCTAGAAAGGGAACAGGGTGCATTACCCTAGAAAGGGAACAGGGTGTAGTACACTATAAAGGGAACAGGGTGTAGTACCCTATAAAGGGAACAGGGTGCAGTACACTAGAAAGGGAACAGGGTGTAGTACCCTATAAAGGGAACAGGGTGCAGTACACTAGAAAGGGAACAGGGTGTAGGACACTAGAAAGGGAACAGGGTGTAGGACACTAGAAAGGGAACAGGGTGTAGGACACAAGAAAGGGAACAGGGTGCAGTACACTCGAAAGGGAACAGGGTGTAGGACACAAGAAAGGGAACAGGGTGTAGTACACTAGAAAGGGAACAGGATGTAGGACACTAGAAAGGGAACAGGGTGTAGTACACTAGAAAGGGAACAGGGTGTAGTACACTAGAAAGGGAACAGGGTGTAGTACACTAGAAAGGGAACAGGGTACAGGACACTAGAAAGGGAACAGGGTGTTGTACACTAGAAAGGGAACAGGGTGTAGTACACTAGAAAGGGAACAGGGTGTTGTACACTAGAAAGGGAACAGGGTGTAGGACACTAGAAAGGGAACAGGGTGTAGTACACTAGAAAGGGAACAGGGTGCAGTACACTAGAAAGGGAACAGGGTGCAGTACACTAGAAAGGGAACAGGGTGTAGTACACTAGAAAGGGAACAGGGTGTAGTACACTAGAAAGGGAACAGGATGTAGGACACTAGAAAGGGAACATGGTGCAGTACACTAGAAAGGGAACAGGATGTAGGACACTAGAAAGGGAACAGGGTGCAGTACACTAGAAAGGGAACAGGGTGTAGTACACTAGAAAGGGAACAGGGTGTAGTACACTAGAAAGGGAACAGGGTGTAGTACACTAGAAAGGGAACAGGGTGCACAGTCAAAGCAGGTTAGAACCATCAGATACTGTTCTGTACCTGACAGTCAAAGCAGGTTAGGACCATCAGATACTGTTCTGTACCTGACAGTCAAAGCAGGTTAGGACCATCAGATACTGTTCTGTACCTGACAGTCAAAGCAGGTTAGAACCATCAGATACTGTTCTGTACCTGACAGTCAAAGCAGGTTAGAACCATCAGATACTGTTCTGTACCTGACAGTCAAAGCAGGTTAGGACCATCAGATACTGTTCTGTACCTGACAGTCAAAGCAGGTTAGGACCATCAGATACTGTTCTGTACCTGACAGTCAAAGCAGGTTAGAACCATCAGATACTGTTCTGTACCTGACAGTCAAAGCAGGTTAGAACCATCAGATACTGTTCTGTACCTGACAGTCAAAGCAGGTTAGAACCATCAGATACTGTTCTGTACCTGACAGTCAAAGCAGGTTAGGACCATCAGATACTGTTCTGTACCTGACAGTCAAAGCAGGTTAGGACCATCAGATACTGTTCTGTACCTGACAGTCAAAGCAGGTTAGGACCATCAGATACTGTTCTGTACCTGACAGTCAAAGCAGGTTAGAACCATCAGATACTGTTCTGTACCTGACAGTCAAAGCAGGTTAGAACCATCAGATACTGTTCTGTACCTGACAGTCAAAGCAGGTTAGGACCATCAGATACTGTTCTGTACCTGACAGTCAAAGCAGGTTAGAACCATCAGATACTGTTCTGTAGCTGACAGTCAAAGCAGGTTAGAACCATCAGATACTGTTCTGTACCTGACAGTCAAAGCAGGTTAGAACCATCATATACTGTTCTGTACCTGACAGTCAAAGCAGGTTAGGACCATCAGATACTGTTCTGTACCTGACAGTCAAAGCAGGTTAGAACCATCAGATACTGTTCTGTACCTGACAGTCAAAGCAGGTTAGGACCATCAGATACTGTTCTGTACCTGACAGTCAAAGCAGGTTAGAACCATCAGATACTGTTCTGTACCTGACAGTCAAAGCAGGTTAGAACCATCAGATACTGTTCTGTACCTGACAGTCAAAGCAGGTTAGGACCATCAGATACTGTTCTGTACCTGACAGTCAAAGCAGGTTAGAACCATCAGATACTGTTCTGTACCTGACAGTCAAAGCAGGTTAGAACCATCAGATACTGTTCTGTACCTGACAGTCAAAGCAGGTTAGGACCATCAGATACTGTTCTGTACCTGACAGTCAAAGCAGGTTAGAACCATCAGATACTGTTCTGTACCTGACAGTCAAAGCAGGTTAGAACCATCAGATACTGTTCTGTACCTGACAGTCAAAGCAGGTTAGAACCATCAGATACTGTTCTGTACCTGACAGTCAAAGCAGGTTAGGACCATCAGATACTGTTCTGTACCTGACAGTCAAAGCAGGTTAGGACCATCAGATACTGTTCTGTACCTGACAGTCAAAGCAGGTTAGAACCATCAGATACTGTTCTGTACCTGACAGTCAAAGCAGGTTAGGACCATCAGATACTGTTCTGTACCTGACAGTCAAAGCAGGTTAGAACCATCAGATACTGTTCTGTACCTGACAGTCAAAGCAGGTTAGGACCATCAGATACTGTTCTGTACCTGACAGTCAAAGCAGGTTAGGACCATCAGATACTGTTCTGTACCTGACAGTCAAAGCAGGTTAGGACCATCAGATACTGTTCTGTACCTGACAGTCAAAGCAGGTTAGGACCATCAGATACTGTTCTGTACCTGACAGTCAAAGCAGGTTAGGACCATCAGATACTGTTCTGTACCTGACAGTCAAAGCAGGTTAGAACCATCAGATACTGTTCTGTACCTGACAGTCAAAGCAGGTTAGGACCATCAGATACTGTTCTGTACCTGACAGTCAAAGCAGGTTAGGACCATCAGATACTGTTCTGTACCTGACAGTCAAAGCAGGTTAGGACCATCAGATACTGTTCTGTACCTGACAGTCAATGTCCTCACCTGTGTGTCATAATCATCCTCTCTGATGGAACTCTGTGTGTGTGTGTGTGTGTGTTTGTCTGTGTGTGTTTGTCTGTGTGTGTGTGTGTGTGTGTGTGTGTGTCTGTGTGTGTGTGTGTGTGTGTGTGTGTGTGTGTTTGTCTGTGTGTGTGTGTGTGTGTGTGTGTGTGTGTGTGTGTGTGTGTGTTTGTCTGTGTGTGTGTGTGTGTGTGTGTGTGTGTGTCTGTGTGTGTGTGTGTGTGTGTGTTTGTCTGTGTATGTGTCATGTCACTATGTTATAAAATGAGGCTGGAGGAGAAAGCAATTACTCCTAATGCAGCGGAGGTCAATTGGATTCACTCCTCTCAGATGAAGAGATTAACTATTCTATTCCCAATGTTCATCTAACACAGAGAGAGAGAGAGAGAGAGAGAGAGAGAGAGAGAGAGAGAGAGAGAGAGAGAGAGAGAGAGAGAGAGAGAGAGAGAGAGAGAGAGAGAGAGAGAGAGAGAGAGAGAGAGAGAGAGAGAGAGAGAGAGAGAGAGAGAGAGAGAGAGAGAGAGAGAGAGAGAGAGAGAGAGAGAGAGAGAGAGAGAGAGAGAGAGAGAGAGAGAGAGAGAGAGAGAGAGAGAGAGAGAGAGAGGAATCCAGATTAGGCTGGATGTAATTATTATCTTAGTAATTAGGTTCTTGTGGTCGTTAGAAGGGGGCTTGATAAATACTCACTGTGTCAAATCACTCACTTTCATTAAGAAGACACTGATACTTCAGTGGGTTTAGCCACAGAACACACATGCTTCTACCCACACAGAAAAAAGGGTTATTGTTTCACTCAAACCCTCCTGCAGTATTACTGTCATGGCTTCTCTAGAATACAACAGAAAAATGTTTATTTATTCAGAACACCAGCAGATCCGGCATTGAGAACATCTAGACCTGTTGCATCCTAGAACTCAGTGAACCTGTAGCATGCTGAGAGAAAGTGAGAGAGGAGCGAAGAGAGAGAGAGAGAGGTGCGAAGAGAGAGAGAGGAAGAGAGAGAGAGAGAAAGTGAGAGAGAGAGACAGAGAAAGTGAGAGAGAGAGAGAGAGACAGAGAGAGAGAGAGAGAGAGACAGAGAGAGAGAGAAAGTGAGAGATAGAGAGAGAGAGAAAGTGAGAGAGAGAGAGAGAGACAGAGAGAGAGAGAAAGTGAGAGAGAGAGAGAGAGACAGAGAGAGTGAGTGAGAGAAAGTGAGTGAGAGAGAGGTGTGAAGGGAGCGAGAGGTAGAGAGAGAGTGAAAGAGACAGCTGCACCCCAGGTGTAGAAAGAGGAGAAGAGATGAGGTGTCTGGGTTTATCTGTTGCTTTCTCTCTCAGCATGCCCTCTCACCACTGTGCAGCAGGATGGGGGGAAGGAGAGAGAGAGATACAGGCCTCCTGTGGTGTGCTCAGGGCAGACCATCATGTGGCTGATCCATCCTTAACAACTCATACTGGAGAGAAATATGTTGGCCAACTTATCATGTTCCCAGAGTTTACATCTCTCCGTGGGCCAACCAATACCTGTTCCCAGAGTTTACCTCTCTCTGTGGGCCAACCAATACCTGTGCCCAGAGTTTCTCTCTCTCTGTGGGCCAACCAATACCTGTTCACAGAGTTTTCCTCTCTCTGTGGGCCAACCAATACCTGTTCCCAGAGTTTACCTCTCTATGTGGGCCAACCAATACCTGTTCCCAGAGTTTCTCTCTCTCTCTCTCTGTGGGCCAACCAATACCTGTTCACAGAGTTTACATCTCTCCGTGGGCCAACCAATACCTGTTCCCAGAGTTAACCTCTCTATGTGGGCCAACCAATACCTGTTCCCAGAGTTTCTCTCTCTCTCTCTCTCTCTGTGGGCCAACCAATTCCTGTTCCCAGAGTTTACACCTTTCTGTGGGCCAACCAATAGCTGTTCCCAGAGTTTCTCTCTCTCTATGTGGGCCAACCAATACCTGTTCCCAGAGTTGACCTCTATGTGGGCCAACCAATACCTGTTCCCAGAGTTGACCTCTATGTGGGCCAACCAATACCTGTTCCCAGAGTTTACCTCTCTATGTGGGCCAACCAATACCTGTTCCCAGAGTTGACCTATCTGTGGGCCAACCAATACCTGTTCCCAGAGTTTACCTCTCTATGTGGGCCAACCAATACCTGTTCCCAGAGTTGACCAATCTGTGGGCCAACCAATACCTGTTCACAGACTTTACCTCTCTATGTCGGCCAACCAATACCTGTTCCCAGAGTTGACCTGTCTGTGGGCCAACCAATACCTGTTCCCAGAGTTGACCTATATGTGGGCCAACCAATACCTGTTCACAGACTTTACCTCTCTATGTGGGCCAACCAATACCTGTTCCCAGAGTTGACCTGTCTGTGGGCCAACCAATACCTGTTCCCAGAGTTTACCTCTCTGTGGGCCAACCAATACCTGTTCACAGACTTTACCTCTATGTGGGCCAACCAATACCTGTTCCCAGAGTGTACCTCCTCTCTACTACTTAATGCCATTATCAAACACACACACTCACTCAAAGAGTCTGAGTGAAAAAGGCTTCAGTGTTTGGTGAATCGCAGTCAAAAGTCTCTCAGATCTCTGGAAACACACTGAAGACTCCCAGACAGGTCACACTGTTACCAGGTCTAACATCTCTCAGAGAACACTAGGTTCCATCAGTGCTTTGTCTCATCTGAAGTCAGCCTGACAGGATAAACACTACTCCCTCCCAGGTCTCAAAGCCTCTGTCACTGATCTGTACACACACACACACACACACACACACACACACACACACATACACACACACACACACACACACACGCACACACACACACACACACACACACACACACACACACACACACACACACACACACACACACACACACACAGACACACATAGCACTACTCCCTATTTGTGGAGGAACGTAACAGTTGATTTTGGGGGATTTTGTGATGTTTTATTTGTGCTTCCCATGACTGTGTTTTTGTATTTGAATGTGTGTATATACACAGTACACTGAACCAAAATATAAACGCAACATGTAAAATGTTGGTCCCATGTTTCATGAGCTGAAATAAAAGATCCCATACGTTTTCCGTACGCATAAAAATAAATTTTCTCTCAAATTTTGTGCGCAAATTTGTTTACATCCCTGTTAGTGAGCATTTCTCTTTTGCCAAGATAATCCATCCACCTGACAGCTGTGGCATATCAAGAAGCAGATTAAACAGCATGATCATTACACAGGTGCACCTTGTGCTGGGGATAATAAAATGGCACTCTAAAATGTGGAGTTTTGTCACACAACACAATGCCACAGATGTCTCAAGTTTTGAGGGGGCGTGCAATTGGCATGCTGACTGCGGGAATGTCCACCAGAGCTGTCGCCAGAGAATTGAAATCTAATTTCTCTACCATAAGCCGCCTCCAACGTCGTTTTAGAGAATTTGGCAGTACGTCCATCCGGCCTCACAACCACAGACCCAGGACCTCCACATCCGGCTTCTTCACCTGCGGGATCGTCTGAGACCAGCCACCCGGACAGCTGATGAAACTGAGTATTTCTGTCTGTAATAAAGCCCTTTTGTGGGAAAAAAAAACTCATTCTGATTGGCCGGTCCTGGCTTCAAAGTGGGTGGGCCTATGCCCTCCCATGGCTGCGCCCCTGCCCAGTCATGTGAAATCCATAGATTAGGACCTAATGAATTTACTTCAATTGACTGGTTTTCTTATATGAACTGTAACTCAGTCAAATTGTTGCATGTTGCGTTTATATTTTTGTTCAGTGTATATATAGTTTAGGTGTAATGTGTATATTTATGTTGTATGTATATGGATCATTTGTAAAAGAGACATATGTCATCCCTGTAAAATAGACATATGTCATCCCTGTAAAAGAGACCTATGTCATCCCTGTAAAAGAGACCTATGTCATCCCTGTTAAAGAGACCTATGTCATCCCTGTAAAAGAGACCTATGTCATCCCTGTTAAAGAGACCTATGTCATCCCTGTTAAAGAGACCTATGTCATCCCTGTTAAAGAGACCTATGTCATCCCTGTAAAAGAGACCTATGTCATCCCTGTTAAAGAGACCTATGTCGTCCCTGTTAAATAGACCTATGTCATCCCTGTTAAAGAGACCTATGTCGTCCCTGTAAAAGAGACCTATGTCATCCCTGTTAAATAGACCTATGTCGTCCCTGTTAAAGAGACCTATGTCATCCCTGTTAAATAGACCTATGTCATCCCTGTTAAAATAAAGGTTAAATAGAAAGCCACCGACACTGATCTGTCCACACACACACACACACACACACACACACACACACACACATCACTGCTCCCTCCCAGGTCTCAAAGCCACCGACGCTGATCTGCTGCTGCCACACAAAGCAGTCCCCTCCCCTCCCCTCCTCACCATAGCAACAGGCACTACACAGAGCCTAGCTACAGCTGTACACTGACGAATCACAGCAGAGAACAGCTTTACTGACTGGAAGCTGCGTAGCCTCTGTTTCAACTCCACTCTAACAGGATCCTAGAGACACACTAGTTAGACACCCTGACTGACTGACTGACTCCCTCCCATGCAGACTGGAGACACACTAGTTAGACACCCTGACTGACTGACTGACTCCCTCCCATGCAGACTGGAGACACACTAGTTAGACACCCTGACTGACTGACTGACTGACTCCCTCCCATGCAGACTGGAGACACACTAGTTAGACACCCTGACTGACTGACTGACTCCCTCCCATGCAGACAGAGAGGGGCTCACAGTATGGTAACGTCTCCACTCGCCACCATGCATTAGTGGCATTCTACAGGAGGCTTGTGACCAATCCTTACGTCTCTCTCTCCCCCCCCTCCCTCCCTCCCTCCCCTCCCTCAATCCCTCCCTCCCCTCCCTCAATCCCTCCCTCCCCTCCCTCAATCCCTCCCTCCCCTCCCTCAATCCCTCCCTCCCTCCCTCCCTCAATCAATCCCTCCCTCAATCCCTCCCTCCCTCCCTCCCTCAATCCCTCCCTCCCTCCCTCCTTCCCTCCCTCCTTGCTCCCTCCCTCCTTCTCTCTCTACCCTCCCCTCCTTGCTCCCTCCCTCCCTCCCTTCCTCCCCTCCTTGCTCCCTCCCTCCTTCTCCTCCTACCCTCCCTCCCTCCCTCCCTCCTTGCTCCCTCCCTCCTTCTCCCCCCTTGCTCCCTCCCTCCTTCTCCCCCTCCCCTCCCTCCTTCTCTCCCGCCCTCGCTCCCTTCCCCTCTCCCCAGTCAGGAAATGTTTCACAAGCAAAAATACAAAATACCTTTTTGTTATGGTGCGGTGGTTTGGTTTAGTGTAAATGTCATTCTCTCTGGTACAGGCTGTACACTGAGGAGGAGAGGAGGGAGGGAGGGAGGGAGAGAGGGAGAGAGAGAGAGAGAGAGAGACTGGAAACCATTTTGCCCTAGCTAAGCTGTGAAAAGAATGTAAAGCTCAGAAATACAGACCCACTTCTGCCTGGGGGTTTGGGAGAGAGGGAGGGAGGAGAGGAGGGGTGGTGAAGATTATTCCTCACAGTTTTCTACTTTGTCAGAGGGGTCATGAACCTGTTGGGATCCCTTGATGACGATTATAATCTTCTCAAAGATATCACAAACGCTTGGCTGGTGGTGATCCCCCCCCCCCCCGTGTGTAGAGTACGGCAGAGTTGTGTGTGTGTGTAAGGCTAGGAGAGGCCCAGGACTGGGTTAGAGCAGAGCGGTTTGTGTGAGAGAGAGAGAGAGGCCAAGGGCCCATTATTGTCAGTCGTTGGCCTTCCATTACTGTGTCAGTTATTAGCCTGCAGGTTGGCCTTCCATTACTGTGTCAGTTATTAGCCTGCAGGTTGGCCTTCCATTACTGTGTCAGTTATTAGCCTGCAGGTTGGCCTTCCATTACTGTGTCAGTTATTAGCCTGCAGGTTGGCCTTCCATTACTGTGTCAGTTATTAGCCTGCAGGTTGGCCTTCCACTACTGTGTCAGTTATTAGCCTGCAGGTTGGCCTTCCATTACTGTGTCAGTCATTGGCCTGCAGGTTGGCCTTCCATTACTGTGTCAGTCATTGGCCTGCAGGTTGGCCTTCCATTACTGTGTCAGTCATTAGCCTGCAGGTTGGCCTTCCATTACTGTGTCAGTCATTGGCCTGCAGGTTGGCCTTCCATTACTGTGTCAGTCATTGGCCTGCAGGTTGGCCTTCCATTACTGTGTCAGTCATTAGCCTGCAGGTTGGCCTTCCATTACTGTGTCAGTCATTGGCCTGCAGGTTGGCCTTCCACTACTGTGTCAGTTATTAGCCTGCAGGTTGGCCTTCCATTACTGTGTCAGTTATTAGCCTGCAGGTTGGCCTTCCATTACTGTGTCAGTCATTGGCCTGCAGGTTGGCCTTCCACTACTGTGTCAGTCATTGGCCTGCAGGTTGGCCTTCCATTACTGTGTCAGTTATTAGCCTGCAGGTTGGCCTTCCACTACTGTGTCAGTCATTGGCCTGCAGGTTGGCCTTCCACTACTGTGTCAGTCATTGGCCTGCAGGTTGGCCTTCCATTACTGTGTCAGTTATTAGCCTGCAGGTTGGCCTTCCATTACTGTGTCAGTCATTGGCCTGCAGGTTGGCCTTCCACTACTGTGTCAGTTATTAGCCTGCAGGTTGGCCTTCCATTACTGTGTCAGTCATTGGCCTGCAGGTTGGCCTTCCATTACTGTGTCAGTCATTAGCCTGCAGGTTGGCCTTCCATTACTGTGTCAGTTATTAGCCTGCAGGTTGGCCTTCCATTACTGTGTCAGTCATTAGCCTGCAGGTTGGCCTTCCATTACTGTGTCAGTCATTGGCCTGCAGGTTGGCCTTCCACTACTGTGTCAGTCATTGGCCTGCAGGTTGGCCTTCCATTACTGTGTCAGTTATTAGCCTGCAGGTTGGCCTTCCATTACTGTGTCAGTCATTGTCCTGCAGGTTGGCCTTCCACTACTGTGTCAGTCATTGGCCTGCAGGTTGGCCTTCCATTACTGTGTCAGTTATTAGCCTGCAGGTTGGCCTTCCATTACTGTGTCAGTCATTGGCCTGCAGGTTGGCCTTCCACTACTGTGTCAGTCATTGGCCTGCAGGTTGGCCTTCCATTACTGTGTCAGTTATTAGCCTGCAGGTTGGCCTTCCATTACTGTGTCAGTTATTAGCCTGCAGGTTGGCCTTCCACTACTGTGTCAGTCATTGGCCTGCAGGTTGGCCTTCCATTACTGTGTCAGTCATTAGCCTGCAGGTTGGCCTTCCATTACTGTGTCAGTCATTAGCCTGCAGGTTGGCCTTCCACTACTGTGTCAGTCATTGGCCATAGTGTCTGTGTGTGTCTTTGGGGGCCAGGCTGGCCTGCTAGCTAGCATGGGCTCTGTCTGAAACTGACCTTGTATACATGATTAGTTGAACCGTTGGTGCGTGACGACTGCCCCCTTACGTATTCTCTCCCCGCCATCTTTTATTTATCACTCCTCTCCTCCTCTCCCTCTCTTTCTGTGTGGATCTCTTGTTCAAGCTGTTTACTGAGGGTAAATTGCCTGGCAGTTTGTGTTATGAATACAGTTCTATGTTCTGACCCTTTCTATAGTTTAATTTTCCACTACTCCATAATCACACTTAGAGAAGAGCTCTGGTAGCTTTGGAGAGGGGGGGGGGGGAGAGAGAGAGGTGGAGGGGGAGAGAGATGGAGGGGGGAGAGAGATGGAGGGAGGAGAGGTGGATGAAGGGGGAGAGAGAGGTGGAGGGAGAGAGAGGTGGAGGGGCAGAGAGATGGAGGGGGAGAGAGATGGAGGGGGGAGAGGTGGATGAAGGGGGAGAGAGAGATGGAGGGAGAGAGAGGTGGAGGGGCAGAGAGGTGGAGGGGGAGAGAGATGGAGGGGGGAGAGGTGGATGAAGGGGGAGAGAGAGATTGAGGGAGAGAGAGGTGGAGGGGCAGAGAGGTGGAGGGGGAGAGAGATGGAGGGGGGAGAGGTGGATGAAGGGGGAGAGAGAGATGGAGGGAGAGAGAGAGAGGTGGAGGGGCAGAGAGAGGTGGAGAGAGATGGAGGGGGAGAGGGTTAGGGTGTCACGGTACAAAAGAGTTTTCAACAACTCCCGTAGGGCTTTGGTCAAAAGTAGTGCACTATATAGGGAGTAGGGTGCTATTGGGGACGGATTGGTTGTTGCTATAGCACCGATAATAAGTCTGAAACCTTTCTACTCCATAGTTCCCTCCTACACACACATCCTCCTACACACACATCCTCCTCCTACACACACACACACATCCTCCTCCTACACACACATCCTCCTCCTCCTACACACACACATCCTCCTCCTACTACACACACATCCTCCTCCTCCTACACACACATCCTCCTCCTACACACACACACACATCCTCCTCCTACACACACATCCTCCTCCTACACACACACACACATCCTCCTCCTACACACACATTCTCCTACACACACACATCCTCCTCCTACACACACATCCTCCTCCTACACACACATCCTCCTCCTACACACACACACACATCCTCCTCCTACACACACATCCTCCTCCTACACACACACACACATCCTCCTCCTACACACACATCCTCCTCCTCCTACTACACACACATCCTCCTCCTACTACACACACATCCTCCTCCTCCTACACACACATCCTCCTCCTCCTACTACACACACATCCTCCTCCTCCTACACACACATCCTCCTCCTACTACACACACATCCTCCTACTACACACACATCCTCCTCCTCCTACTACACACACATCCTCCTCCTACACACACACATCCTCCTCCTACACACACATCCTCCTCCTACACACACACACACATCCTCCTCCTACACACACATCCTCCTACACACACACATCCTCCTCCTACACACACATCCTCCTCCTACACACACATCCTCCTCCTACACACACACACACATCCTCCTCCTACACACACATCCTCCTCCTACTACACACACACACATCCTCCTCCTACACACACATCCTCCTCCTCCTACTACACACACATCCTCCTCCTCCTACTACACACACATCCTCCTCCTACACACACACATCCTCCTCCTACACACACATCCTCCTCCTCCTACACACACATCCTCCTCCTACACACACATCCTCCTCCTACACACACATCCTCCTCCTACACACACACATCCTCCTCCTACACACACATCCTCCTCCTCCTACACACACATCCTCCTCCTCCTACACACACATCCTCCTCCTCCTACTACACACACATCCTCCTCCTACACACACACATCCTCCTCCTACACACACATCCTCCTCCTCCTACACACACATCCTCCTCCTACACACACATCCTCCTCCTACACACACATCCTCCTCCTCCTACACACACATCCTCCTCCTCCTACACACACATCCTCCTCCTACACACACATCCTCCTCCTACACACACATCCTCCTCCTCCTACACACACATCCTCCTCCTACACACACATCCTCCTCCTCCTACACACACATCCTCCTACACACACACACACATCCTCCTCCTACACACACACACATCTTCCTCCTCCTACACACATCCTCCTCCTACACACACATCCTCCTCCTACACACACATCCTCCTCCTACACACACATCCTCCTCCTACACACACATCCTCCTCCTCCTACACACATCCTCCTCCTACACACACACACACATCCTCCTCCTACACACACACACACATCCTCCTCCTACACACACATCCTCCTCCTACACACACATCCTCCTCCTCCTACACACATCCTCCTCCTACACACACACACACATCCTCCTCCTACACACACACACACATCCTCCTCCTACACACACACACACACACACACCCTCCTCCTACACACACACACACATCCTCCTCCTACACACACATCCTCCTCCTACTACACACACATCCTCCTACACACACACATCCTCCTCCTACACACACACACACATCCTCCTCCTACACACACACACACATCCTCCTCCTACACACACACACACATCCTCCTACTACACACACATCCTCCTCCTCCTACACACACATCCTCCTCCTACACACACATCCTCCTCCTACACACACACATCCTCCTACACACACACACATCCTCCTACACACACACATCCTCCTCCTACACACACACATCCTCCTCCTACACACACATCCTCCTCCTACACACACACACACATCCTCCTCCTACACACACACACACATCCTCCTACTACACACACATCCTCCTCCTCCTACACACACATCCTCCTCCTACACACACATCCTCCTCCTACACACACACATCCTCCTACACACACACACATCCTCCTACACACACACATCCTCCTCCTACACACACACATCCTCCTCCTACACACACATCCTCCTCCTACACACACATCCTCCTCCTACACACACATCCTCCTCCTCCTACACACACACACACATCCTCCTCCTACACACACATCCTCCTCCTACACACACACATCCTCCTCCTACACACACATCCTCCTCCTACACACACATCCTCCTCCTACACACACATCCTCCTCCTACACACACATCCTCCTCCTCCTACACACACACATCCTCCTCCTACACACACATCCTCCTCCTACACACACATCCTCCTCCTACACACACATCCTCCTCCTCCTACACACACATCCTCCTACACACACACACACATCCTCCTCCTACACACACACACATCTTCCTCCTCCTACACACATCCTCCTCCTACACACACATCCTCCTCCTACACACACATCCTCCTCCTACACACACATCCTCCTCCTACACACACATCCTCCTCCTCCTACACACATCCTCCTCCTACACACACCCTCCTCCTACACACACACACACATCCTCCTCCTACACACACACACACATCCTCCTCCTACACACACACACACATCCTCCTCCTACACACACATCCTCCTCCTACACACACATCCTCCTCCTCCTACACACATCCTCCTCCTACACACACACACACATCCTCCTCCTACACACACACACACATCCTCCTCCTACACACACACACACATCCTCCTCCTACACACACACACACATCCTCCTCCTACACACACATCCTCCTCCTACTACACACACATCCTCCTACACACACACATCCTCCTCCTACACACACACACACATCCTCCTCCTACACACACACACACATCCTCCTCCTACACACACACACACATCCTCCTACTACACACACATCCTCCTCCTCCTACACACACATCCTCCTCCTACACACACATCCTCCTCCTACACACACACATCCTCCTACACACACACACATCCTCCTACACACACACATCCTCCTCCTACACACACACATCCTCCTCCTACACACACATCCTCCTCCTACACACACACACACATCCTCCTCCTACACACACACACACATCCTCCTACTACACACACATCCTCCTCCTCCTACACACACATCCTCCTCCTACACACACATCCTCCTCCTACACACACACATCCTCCTACACACACACACATCCTCCTACACACACACATCCTCCTCCTACACACACACATCCTCCTCCTACACACACATCCTCCTCCTACACACACACATCCTCCTCCTACACACACATCCTCCTCCTACACACACACACACATCCTCCTCCTACACACACATCCTCCTCCTCCTACACACACACACACATCCTCCTCCTACACACACATCCTCCTCCTACACACACATCCTCCTCCTACACACACACACACATCCTCCTCCTACACACACATCCTCCTCCTCCTACACACACACATCCTCCTCCTACACACACATCCTCCTCCTCCTACACACACACACATCCTCCTACACACACAACCTCCTCCTACACACACATCCTCCTCCTACACACACACACATCCTCCTCCTACACACACACAACCTCCTCCTACACACACACATCCTCCTCCTACACACACACACACATCCTCCTCCTACACACACACACACATCCTCCTCCTACACACACATCCTCCTCCTACACACACACATCCTCCTCCTACACACACATCCTCCTCCTACACACACACACACATCCTCCTCCTACACACACATCCTCCTCCTCCTACACACACACATCCTCCTCCTACACACACATCCTCCTCCTCCTACACACACACACATCCTCCTACACACACAACCTCCTCCTACACACACATCCTCCTCCTACACACACACACATCCTCCTCCTACACACACACATCCTCCTCCTACACACACACACACATCCTCCTCCTACACACACACATCCTCCTCCTACACACACACACATCCTCCTCCTACACACACATCCTCCTCCTACACACACATCCTCCTCCTCCTACACACACACACATCCTCCTACACACACAACCTCCTCCTACACACACATCCTCCTCCTACACACACACACATCCTCCTCCTACACACACACATCCTCCTCCTACACACACACACACATCCTCCTCCTACACACACACATCCTCCTCCTACACACACACACATCCTCCTCCTACACACACATCCTCCTCCTACACACACACACACCCTCCTCCTCCTACACACACATCCTCCTCCTACACACACACATCCTCCTCCTACACACACACACACATCCTCCTCCTACACACACACACACATCCTCCTCCTACACACACACACACATCCTCCTCCTACACACACACATCCTCCTCCTACACACACACATCCTCCTCCTACACACACACACACATCCTCCTCCTACACACACACACACACACACAGCCGGCTGATGTTCTGAGGTTTATGCAGAAAGGATGGAAGCACCATCTGACCCCCACCCGACCCCGTCCCCGACCCCCGGTCCTCCACCAACCACAACAAGTCAGAGGGTGGTCCAAATGGAGCCTTATTTTCTTTATAGTGTGCTTCCTTTGACCAGGACCCATAGGGCTTTGATCCAAAGTAGTGCACTGTCAAGGAAAAAGGGACACGTGGAGGAAGCGTTATATATTTACCCAGCTCCTCTTGCTCCTGTTGGGTTTCTACTCCAGTTGGTGGATTCTGTTAGTCTGTGTGTTATGGTTGGTGTGTTTGTGGCTAATGAGGGTAATATAGGTAGTCTTGTAGAAAGTTGATGAAACCACAGCTTTCCGTAGTGTAAACTTTAAACCAACCACATCCTTCCCTAGCGAAAGCAGTCGTTTCATCACAGTGCTGGGAGAAACTGGGTGAGAAAGATGTGAATGAATGAAGAAATAAGGAAGTGCAGCCTCTGCTAGTGTTTTATCCAGTGTGATCATCCCTGAGTCTCAGACAACATTCCATTATTAGCTCTGAGACGTTAGGAGAAATACCTCGTCTCTGTTACTGTCTCACAGGGTGATGCGTTCTGGCGCTGCACATCCCTCTGAACAGCTACGCAATATTAACTATTAACTTATTAGCTAACTTATTATCTATTAAATATAAACGTATTAATTATTCACTTTGAATTCTTAACTGTTAACTTATTAACTGTTAACTTATTATCTATGAACTTATTAACTGTTAACTTATTATCTATGAACTTATTAACTGTTAACTTATTAACTATGAACTTATTAAGCAGCTTGTTGTGTTTGTTTTGTGTTAATTCTTCTTCCCAGCTGTGGAGGGACAGCTAGTCGACAGCTGGACGCTGTTCTGTTGTGGAGTTAGACACTGACAGCTCTCTCTCTCTCTCACACACACACACACACACACACACACACACACACACACACACACACACACACCCCGACATCTCACACACACACACACACACCCCGACATCTCACACACACACACCCCCCGACATCTCACACACACACACACACACACACACACACACACACACACACACACACACACACCCCCCGACATCTCACACACACACACACACCCCCCGACATCTCACACACACACCAACGTCACACCAACACACCGATGTCTCGCGCTGCTTATCTGTTGTTCTGTTGTGTTGTTCTGTTTTCACATTAAAGATAAAAAACAACACAGCTAAATGAGTTCTGCTGCGAGGCGTTACCGTCTTGTCGAGCCCTGAGTGTGTGTTTATCAGAGGCAGCTAGTGTATGGATGACCCGGCAGTGTGTGTGTAACCCAGATCCTAAGGCCTCTCCTGTAAAAGCTAATTAGCTACTAGACCACAACAACCTGCTCTGTGACCTGGTGACCTCTGGCTCGCTCTGGGGATATACTGTGCTCTGCTAGACTAGGGAAAACACTGCTCCTTGGTATGTGCGTTGTGTGTGTGTGTGTTGTGTGTGTGTGTGTGTGTGTGTGTGTGTGTGTGCATCTACAGATGTCTGTTCCTCAGCGTGCATTGCTTCTGTTTGTACAGTACCTGCTGTCATTTCTCCTATACAATCTCCCCTAATACAGTATGTATCCGCTGTATACAATCTCCCCTAATACAGTATTTATCCGCTGTATATAATATCCCCTAATACAGTATGTATCCGCTGTATACAATCTCCCTAATACAGTATGTATCCGCTGTATACAATCTCCCTAATACAATATGTATCCGCTGTATATAATATCCCCTAATACAGTATTTATCCACTGTATACAATCTCCCCTAATACAATATGTATCCGCTGTATACAATCTCCCCTAATA
>NW_028164951.1:35000-36347 GCF_964263955.1 Coregonus lavaretus
TGCAGTTAAACTATAGGACAGTAGGTTTATACTGCAGTTAAACTATAGGACAGTAGGTTTATACTGCAGTTAAACTATAGGACAGTAGGTTTATACTGCAGTTAAACTATAGAGTAGGTTTATACTGCAGTTAAACTATAGGACAGTAGGTTTATACTGCAGTTAAACTATAGTCTTTGTGTCTGTGTGTGTGTGTGAGTGTGTGTCTGTGTGTGTGTCTGTGAGTGTGTGTGTGTGAGAGTGTGTGTGTGCCTGTGTGTGTGTCTGTGAGTGTGTGTCTGTGAGTGTGTGTGTGTGTCTGTGAGTGTGTGTGTGTGTGTGTGTGTGTGTCAGTGAGTGTGTGTGTGTGTGTGTGTGTCTGTCTGTGAGTGTGTGTGTGTGTGTCTGTGAGTGTGTGTGTGTGTGTGTGTGTGTGTGTGTGTCTGTGAGGAGAGGGAGAGGTGTGTAGCGGTCCATGTCTTTTTAATTGCCCGGGCTGAGGCTGACTGGGTGAGGCCTCTCCAAACAGGGGGGAGACGTGTGGGGGGCCAGTGGAGCGGAGCTCTCTGTTAATTTGTGTCCTTTCTCCTCTCTCTCCCCACCCCCCTCCTCTCTCTCCCCACCTCCCTCTCCCAACCCCCCTCCTCTCTCTCCCCACCTCCCTCTCCCCACCCCCCTCCTCTCTCTCCCCACCTCCCTCTCCCCACCCCCCTCCTCTCTCTCCCCACCTCCCTCTCCCCACCCCCCTCCTCTCTCTCCCCACCTCCCTCTCCCCACCTCCCTCCTATCCTCTCCTCCTCCCCCCCTCCTCCTCTCCTCTCCCTCCTTTCCTCTCTCCCCCCACCTCCCTCCTATCCTCCTCTCACTCCTCCCCTCTCTCTCCCCATCTCCCTCCTATCCTCTCCCTCCTCCCTCCTCTCTCCTCTCCTCTCCTCTCTCTCCCCACATCCCTTCTATCCTCTCCTCCTCTCCTCTCCCTCCTCTCCTCTCCTCCTCTCCTCTCCTCCCTCCTCTCCTCTCTCTCCCCACATCCCTCCTATCCTCTCCTCCTCTCCTCTCCTCTCCTCTCCCTCCTCTCTCCTCTCCTCTCTCTCCCCACCTCCCTCCCTCCTATCCTCTCCTCCCCCCCTCCTCCTCTACTCTCCCTCCCCTCCTCTCTCTCCCCACACCCCTTCTATCCTCTCTCTCCTCTCCTCTCCTGTCTCTGCCCACATCCCTCCTATCCTCTCCCTCCTCTCCTCTCCTCCTCTCCTCTCCTCTCTCCTCTCCTCTCTCTCCCCACATCCCTCCTATCCTCTCCTCCTCTCCTCTCCTCTCCCTCCTATCCTCTCCTCGCCTCTCCTCTCCTCGCCTCTCCTCTCCTCTCCT
>NW_028164950.1:0-33916 GCF_964263955.1 Coregonus lavaretus
GTTCTGAATGCTCTAAATGTTCTGAGTGTTCTAAATGTTCTAATTGTTCTGAGTGTTCTAAATGTTCTGAGTGTTCTGAGTGTTCTAAATGATCTGAGTGTTCTAAATGTTCTAAATGTTCTGAGTGTTCTAAATTTTCTGAGTGTTCTAAATGTTCTAATTGTTCTGAGTGTTCTAAATGTTCTGAGTGTTCTGAGTGTTCTAAATGTTCTGAGTGTTCTAAATGTTCTAATTGTTCTGAGTGTTCTAAATGTTCTGAGTGTTCTGAGTGTTCTAAATGTTCTGAGTGTTCTAAATGTTCTAATTGTTCTGCGTGTTCTAAATGTTCTGAGTGTTCTAAATGTTCTGAGTGTTCTGAGTGTTCTAAATGTTCTGAGTGTTCTAAATGTTCTGAGGTTCTAAATGTTCTGAGTGTTCTAAATGTTCCTAATGTTCTGAGTGTTCTAAATGTTCTAATTGTTCCTGTCTCAGTGTTCTAAATGTTCTGAGTGTCTAAATGCAAATGTTCTGAGTGTTCTAAATGTTCTAATTGTTCTGAGTGTTCTAAATGTTCTGAGTGTTCTAAATGTTCTAATTGTTCTGAGTTTTGTTCTAAATGTTCTAATTGTTCTGAGTGTTCTAAATGTTCTGAGTGTTCTAAATGTTCTAATTGTTCTGAGTGTTCTAAATGTTCTGAGTGTTCTAAATGTTCTAATTGTTCTGAGTGTTCTAAATGTTCTAATTGTTCTGAGTGTTCTAAATGTTCTGAGTGTTCTAAATGTTCTAATTGTTCTGAGTGTTCTAAATGTTCTGAGTGTTCTGAGTGTTCTAAATGTTCTGAGTGTTCTAAATGTTCTAATTGTTCTGAGTGTTCTAAATGTTCTGAGTGTTCTAAATGTTCTAAGTTTGTTCTAAATGTTCTGAGTGTTCTAAATGTTCTGAGTGTTCTAAATGTTCTAATTGTTCTAAATGTTCTAAATGTTCTAAATGTTCTGAGTGTTCTAAATGTTCTGAGTGTTCTAAATGTTCTAATTGTTCTGAGTGTTCTAAATGTTCTGAGTGTTCTGAGTGTTCTAAATGTTCTGAGTGTTCTAAATGTTCTAATTGTTCTGCGTGTTCTAAATGATGTTCTGAGTGTTCTAAATGTTCTGAGTGTTCTGAGTGTTCTAAATGTTCTGAGTGTTCTAAATGTTCTGAGTGTTCTGAGTGTTCTAAATGTTCTGAGTGTTCTAAATGTTCTAATTGTTCTGAGTGTTCTAAATGTTCTGAGTGTTCTAAATGTTCTGAGTGTTCTAAACGTTCTAATTGTTCTGAGTGTTCTAAATGTTCTGAGTGTTCTAAATGTTCTAATTGTTCTGAGTGTTCTAAATGTTCTAATTGTTCTGAGTGTTCTAAATGTTCTGAGTGTTCTAAATGTTCTAATTGTTCTGAGTGTTCTAAATGTTCTGAGTGTTCTAAATGTTCTAATTGTTCTGAGTGTTCTAAATGTTCTAATTGTTCTGAGTGTTCTAAATGTTCTGAGTGTTCTAAATGTTCTGAGTGTTCTGAGTGTTCTAAATGTTCTGAGTGTTCTGAGTGTTCTAAATGTTCCTGAGTGTTCTAAATGTTCTAATTGTTCTGAGTGTTCTAAATGTTCTGAGTGTTCTAAATGTTCTAAATGTTCTAATTGTTCTAAGTGTTCTAAATGTTCTAAATGTTCTGAGTGTTCTAAATTTTCTGAGTGTTCTAAGTGTTCTAATTGTTCTGAGTGTTCTAAATGTTCTGGAGTGTTCTGAGTGTTCTAAATGTTCTGAGTGTTCTAAATGTTCTAATTGTTCTGAGTGTTCTAAATGTTCTGAGTGTTCTAATGTTCTGATTTGTCTGAGTGTTCAAAAGTTCTGAGTGTTCTAAATGTTCTGAGTGTTCTAAATGTTCTAATTGTTCTGAGTGTTCTAAATGTTCTGAGTGTTCTAAATGTTCTAATTGTTCTGAGTGTTCTAAATGTTCTGAGTGTTCTAAATTTTCTGAGTGTTCTAAATGTTCTAAATGTTCTGAGTGTTCTAAATGTTCTGAGTGTTCTAAATGTTCTAATTGTTCTAAGAATGGTTCTAAATTTCTAATGTTCTAATCTGAGTGTTCTAAATGTTCTGAGTGTTCTAAATGTTCTAATTGTTCTGAGTGTTCTAAATGTTCTGAGTGTTCTGAGTGTTCTAAATGTTCTGAGTGCTCACGCAGACTAAATGTTCTAATTGTTCTGCGTGTTCTAAATGTTCTGAGTGTTCTAAATGTTCTGAGTGTTCTGAGTGTTCTAAATGTTCTGAGTGTTCTAAATGTTCTGAGTGTTCTGAGTGTTCTGATGTGTTCTAAATGTTCTGAGTGTTCTAAATGTTCTAATTGTTCTGAGTGTTCTAAATGTTCTGAGTGTTCTAAATGTTCTAATTGTTCTGAGTGTTCTAAATGTTCTGAGTGTTCTAAATGTTCTAATTGTTCTGAGTGTTCTAAATGTTCTGAGTGTTCTAATTGTTCTGAGTGTTCTAAATGTTCTAATTGTTCTGAGTGTTCTAAATGTTCTGAGTGTTCTAAATGTTCTAATTGTTCTGAGTGTTCTAAATGTTCTGAGTGTTCTAAATGTTCTAATTGTTCTGAGTGTTCTAAATGTTCTGAGTGTTCTAAATGTTCTGAGTGTTCTAAATGTTCTGAGTGTTCTAAATGTTCTAATTGTTCTGAGTGTTCTAAATGTTCTAATTGTTTTGAGTGTTCTAAATGTTCTGAGTGTTCTAAATGTTCTAATGTTAAGAGTTCTAAATTTTCTGAGTGTTCTAAATGTTCTGAGTGTTCTAAAGTTCTAATTGTTCTGAGTGTTCTAAATGTTCTGAGTGTTCTAAATGTTCTAATTGTTCTGAGTGTTCTAAATGTTCTGAGTGTTCTAAATGTTCTGAGTGTTCTAAATGTTCTAATTGTTCTGAGTGTTCTAAATGTTCTGAGTGTTCTAAATGTTCTAATTGTTCTGAGTGTTCTAAATGTTCTGAGTGTTCTAAATGTTCTGAGTGTTCTGAGTGTTCTAAATGTTCTGAGTGTTCTGAGTGTTCTAAATGTTCCGAGTGTTCTAAATGTTCTAATTGTTCTGAGTGTTCTAAATGTTCTGAGTGTTCTAAATGTTCTAAATGTTCTGAGTGTTCTAAATGTTCTGAGTGTTCTAAATGTTCTAATTGTTCTAAATGTTCTAAATGTTCTAAATGTTCTGAGTGTTCTAAATGTTCTGAGTGTTCTAAATGTTCTAATTGTTCTGAGTGTTCTAAATGTTCTGAGTGTTCTGAGTGTTCTAAATGTTCTGAGTGTTCTAAATGTTCTAATTGTTCTGCGTGTTCTAAATGTTCTGAGTGTTCTAAATGTTCTGAGTGTTCTGAGTGTTCTAAATGTTCTGAGTGTTCTAAATGTTCTGAGTGTTCTGAGTGTTCTAAATGTTCTGAGTGTTCTAAATGTTCTAATTGTTTAGAGTTCTAAATTTTCTGAGTGTTCTAAATGTTCTGAGTGTTCTAAATGTTCTAATTGTTCTGAGTATTCTAAATGTTCTGAGTGTTCTAAATGTTCTGAGTGTTCTAAATGTTCTAATTGTTCTGAGTGTTCTAAATGTTCTGAGTGTTCTAAATGTTCTAATTGTTCTGAGTGTTCTAAATGTTCTGAGTGTTCTGAGTGTTCTAAATGTTCTGAGTGTTCTAAATGTTCTAAATGTTCTGAGTGTTCTAAATGTTCTGAGTGTTCTAAATGTTCTAATTGTTCTAAATGTTCTAAATGTTCTGAGTGTTCTAAATGTTCTGAGTGTTCTAAATGTTCTAATTGTTCTGAGTGTTCTAAATGTTCTGAGTGTTCTAAATGTTCTGAGTGTTCTAAATGTTCTGAGTGTTCTAAATGTTCTAATTGTTCTGAGTGTTCGAAATGTTCTGAGTGTTCTAAATGTTCTAATTGTTCTGAGTGTTCTAAATGTTCTGAGTGTTCTAAATGTTCTGAGTGTTCTAAATGTTCTGAGTGTTCTAAATGTTCTAATTGTTTTGAGTGTTCTAAATGTTCTAATTGTTTTGAGTGTTCTAAATGTTCTGAGTGTTCTAAATGTTCTAAATGTTTAGAGTTCTAAATTTTCTGAGTGTTCTAAATGTTCTGAGTGTTCTAAATGTTCTAATTGTTTTCAGTGTTCTAAATGTTCTGAGTGTTCTAAATGTTCTAATTGTTCTGAGTGTTCTAAATGTTCTGAGTGTTCTAAATGTTCTGAGTGTTCTAAATGTTCTAATTGTTCTGAGTGTTCTAAATGTTCTGAGTGTTCTAAATGTTCTAATTGTTCTGAGTGTTCTAAATGTTCTGAGTGTTCTAAATGTTCTGAGTGTTCTGAGTGTTCTAAATGTTCTGAGTGTTCTGAGTGTTCTAAATGTTCCGAGTGTTCTAAATGTTCTAATTGTTCTGAGTGTTCTAAATGTTCTGAGTGTTCTAAATGTTCTAAATGTTCTGAGTGTTCTAAATGTTCTGAGTGTTCTAAATGTTCTAATTGTTCTAAATGTTCTAAATGTTCTAAATGTTCTGAGTGTTCTAAATGTTCTGAGTGTTCTAAATGTTCTAATTGTTCTGAGTGTTCTAAATGTTCTGAGTGTTCTGAGTGTTCTAAATGTTCTGAGTGTTCTAAATGTTCTAATTGTTCTGCGTGTTCTAAATGTTCTGAGTGTTCTAAATGTTCTGAGTGTTCTGAGTGTTCTAAATGTTCTGAGTGTTCTAAATGTTCTGAGTGTTCTGAGTGTTCTAAATGTTCTGAGTGTTCTAAATGTTCTAATTGTTTAGAGTTCTAAATTTTCTGAGTGTTCTAAATGTTCTGAGTGTTCTAAATGTTCTAATTGTTCTGAGTATTCTAAATGTTCTGAGTGTTCTAAATGTTCTGAGTGTTCTAAATGTTCTAATTGTTCTGAGTGTTCTAAATGTTCTGAGTGTTCTAAATGTTCTAATTGTTCTGAGTGTTCTAAATGTTCTGAGTGTTCTGAGTGTTCTAAATGTTCTGAGTGTTCTAAATGTTCTAAATGTTCTGAGTGTTCTAAATGTTCTGAGTGTTCTAAATGTTCTAATTGTTCTAAATGTTCTAAATGTTCTGAGTGTTCTAAATGTTCTGAGTGTTCTAAATGTTCTAATTGTTCTGAGTGTTCTAAATGTTCTGAGTGTTCTAAATGTTCTGAGTGTTCTAAATGTTCTGAGTGTTCTAAATGTTCTAATTGTTCTGAGTGTTCGAAATGTTCTGAGTGTTCTAAATGTTCTAATTGTTCTGAGTGTTCTAAATGTTCTGAGTGTTCTAAATGTTCTAATTGTTCTGAGTGTTCTAAATGTTCTGAGTGTTCTAAATGTTCTGAGTGTTCTAAATGTTCTAATTGTTCTGAGTGTTCGAAATGTTCTGAGTGTTCTAAATGTTCTAATTGTTCTGAGTGTTCTAAATGTTCTGAGTGTTCTAAATGTTCTAATTGTTCTGAGTGTTCTAAATGTTCTGAGTGTTCTAAATGTTCTGAGTGTTCTAAATGTTCTAATTGTTCTGAGTGTTCTAAATGTGCTGAGTGTTCTGAGTGTTCTAAATGTTCTGAGTGTTCTAAATGTTCTAAATGTTCTGAGTGTTCTAAATGTTCTGAGTGTTCTAAATGTTCTGAGTGTTCTAAATGTTCTAAATGTTCTAATTGTTCTGAGTGTTCTAAATGTTCTAATTGTTCTGAGTGTTCTAAATGTTCTGAGTGTTCTAAATGTTCTAATTGTTCTGAGTGTTCTAAATGTTCTGAGTGTTCTAAATGTTCTAATTGTTCTGAGTGTTCTAAATGTTCTGAGTGTTCTAATTGTTCTGAGTGTTCTAAATGTTCTAATTGTTCTGAGTGTTCGAAATGTTCTGAGTGTTCTAAATGCTCTAATTGTTCTGAGTGTTCTAAATGTTCTGAGTGTTCTAAATGTTCTAATTGTTCTGAGTGTTCTAAATGTTCTGAGTGTTCTAAATGTTCTGAGTGTTCTAAATGTTCTGAGTGTTCTAAATGTTCTAATTGTTTTGAGTGTTCTAAATGTTCTAATTGTTTTGAGTGTTCTAAATGTTCTGAGTGTTCTAAATGTTCTAAATGTTTAGAGTTCTAAATTTTCTGAGTGTTCTAAATGTTCTGAGTGTTCTAAATGTTCTAATTGTTTTCAGTGTTCTAAATGTTCTGAGTGTTCTAAATGTTCTAATTGTTCTGAGTGTTCTAAATGTTCTGAGTGTTCTAAATGTTCTGAGTGTTCTAAATGTTCTAATTGTTCTGAGTGTTCTAAATGTTCTGAGTGTTCTAAATGTTCTAATTGTTCTGAGTGTTCTAAATGTTCTGAGTGTTCTAAATGTTCTGAGTGTTCTGAGTGTTCTAAATGTTCTGAGTGTTCTGAGTGTTCTAAATGTTCCGAGTGTTCTAAATGTTCTAATTGTTCTGAGTGTTCTAAATGTTCTGAGTGTTCTAAATGTTCTAAATGTTCTGAGTGTTCTAAATGTTCTGAGTGTTCTAAATGTTCTAATTGTTCTAAATGTTCTAAATGTTCTAAATGTTCTGAGTGTTCTAAATGTTCTGAGTGTTCTAAATGTTCTAATTGTTCTGAGTGTTCTAAATGTTCTGAGTGTTCTGAGTGTTCTAAATGTTCTGAGTGTTCTAAATGTTCTAATTGTTCTGCGTGTTCTAAATGTTCTGAGTGTTCTAAATGTTCTGAGTGTTCTGAGTGTTCTAAATGTTCTGAGTGTTCTAAATGTTCTGAGTGTTCTGAGTGTTCTAAATGTTCTGAGTGTTCTAAATGTTCTAATTGTTTAGAGTTCTAAATTTTCTGAGTGTTCTAAATGTTCTGAGTGTTCTAAATGTTCTAATTGTTCTGAGTATTCTAAATGTTCTGAGTGTTCTAAATGTTCTGAGTGTTCTAAATGTTCTAATTGTTCTGAGTGTTCTAAATGTTCTGAGTGTTCTAAATGTTCTAATTGTTCTGAGTGTTCTAAATGTTCTGAGTGTTCTGAGTGTTCTAAATGTTCTGAGTGTTCTAAATGTTCTAAATGTTCTGAGTGTTCTAAATGTTCTGAGTGTTCTAAATGTTCTAATTGTTCTAAATGTTCTAAATGTTCTGAGTGTTCTAAATGTTCTGAGTGTTCTAAATGTTCTAATTGTTCTGAGTGTTCTAAATGTTCTGAGTGTTCTAAATGTTCTGAGTGTTCTAAATGTTCTGAGTGTTCTAAATGTTCTAATTGTTCTGAGTGTTCGAAATGTTCTGAGTGTTCTAAATGTTCTAATTGTTCTGAGTGTTCTAAATGTTCTGAGTGTTCTAAATGTTCTGAGTGTTCTAAATGTTCTGAGTGTTCTAAATGTTCTAATTGTTTTGAGTGTTCTAAATGTTCTAATTGTTTTGAGTGTTCTAAATGTTCTGAGTGTTCTAAATGTTCTAAATGTTTAGAGTTCTAAATTTTCTGAGTGTTCTAAATGTTCTGAGTGTTCTAAATGTTCTAATTGTTTTCAGTGTTCTAAATGTTCTGAGTGTTCTAAATGTTCTAATTGTTCTGAGTGTTCTAAATGTTCTGAGTGTTCTAAATGTTCTGAGTGTTCTAAATGTTCTAATTGTTCTGAGTGTTCTAAATGTTCTGAGTGTTCTAAATGTTCTAATTGTTCTGAGTGTTCTAAATGTTCTGAGTGTTCTAAATGTTCTGAGTGTTCTGAGTGTTCTAAATGTTCTGAGTGTTCTGAGTGTTCTAAATGTTCCGAGTGTTCTAAATGTTCTAATTGTTCTGAGTGTTCTAAATGTTCTGAGTGTTCTAAATGTTCTAAATGTTCTGAGTGTTCTAAATGTTCTGAGTGTTCTAAATGTTCTAATTGTTCTAAATGTTCTAAATGTTCTAAATGTTCTGAGTGTTCTAAATGTTCTGAGTGTTCTAAATGTTCTAATTGTTCTGAGTGTTCTAAATGTTCTGAGTGTTCTAAATGTTCTAATTGTTCTGAGTGTTCTAATTGTTCTAATTGTTCTGAGTGTTCTAAATGTTCTGAGTGTTCTAAATGTTCTGAGTGTTCTGAGTGTTCTAAATGTTCTGAGTGTTCTGAGTGTTCTAAATGTTCCGAGTGTTCTAAATGTTCTAATTGTTCTGAGTGTTCTAAATGTTCTGAGTGTTCTAAATGTTCTAAATGTTCTGAGTGTTCTAAATGTTCTGAGTGTTCTAAATGTTCTAATTGTTCTAAATGTTCTAAATGTTCTAAATGTTCTGAGTGTTCTAAATGTTCTGAGTGTTCTAAATGTTCTAATTGTTCTGAGTGTTCTAAATGTTCTAAATATTCTGAGTGTTCTGATTGTTCTAATTGTTCTGAGTGTTCTAAATGTTCTAATTGTTCTGAGTGTTCTAAATGTTCTGAGTGTTCTGAGTGTTCTAAATTTATGAGTGTTCTAAATGTTCTAAATGTTCTGAGTGTTCTAAATGTTCTGATTGCTGTAAATGTTCTGAGTGTTCTAAATGTTCTAATTGTTCTGAGTGTTCTAAATGTTCTGAGTGTTCTGAGTGTTCTAAATGATCTGAGTGTTCTAAATGTTCTAAATGTTCTGAGTGTTCTAAATTTTCTGAGTGTTCTAAATGTTCTAATTGTTCTGAGTGTTCTAAATGTTCTGAGTGTTCTGAGTGTTCTAAATGTTCTGAGTGTTCTAAATGTTCTAATTGTTCTGAGTGTTCTAAATGTTCTGAGTGTTCTGAGTGTTCTAAATGTTCTGAGTGTTCTAAATGTTCTAATTGTTCTGCGTGTTCTAAATGTTCTGAGTGTTCTAAATGTTCTGAGTGTTCTGAGAGTTCTAAATGTTCTGAGTGTTCTAAATGTTCTGAGTGTTCTGAGTGTTCTAAATGTTCTGAGTGTTCTAAATGTTCTAATTGTTCTGAGTGTTCTGAGTGTTCTAAATGTTCTGAGTGTTCTAAATTTTCTGAGTGTTCTAAATGTTCTAATTGTTCTGAGTGTTCTAAATGTTCTGAGTGTTCTAAATGTTCTAATTGTTCTGAGTGTTCTAAATGTTCTAATTGTTCTGAGTGTTCTAAATGTTCTGAGTGTTCTAAATGTTCTAATTGTTCTGAGTGTTCTAAATGTTCTGAGTGTTCTAAATGTTCTAATTGTTCTGAGTGTTCTAATTGTTCTAATTGTTCTGAGTGTTCTAAATGTTCTGAGTGTTCTAAATGTTCTGAGTGTTCTGAGTGTTCTAAATGTTCTGAGTGTTCTGAGTGTTCTAAATGTTCCGAGTGTTCTAAATGTTCTAATTGTTCTGAGTGTTCTAAATGTTCTGAGTGTTCTAAATGTTCTAAATGTTCTGAGTGTTCTAAATGTTCTGAGTGTTCTAAATGTTCTAATTGTTCTAAATGTTCTAAATGTTCTAAATGTTCTGAGTGTTCTAAATGTTCTGAGTGTTCTAAATGTTCTAATTGTTCTGAGTGTTCTAAATGTTCTGAGTGTTCTGAGTGTTCTAAATGTTCTGAGTGTTCTAAATGTTCTAATTGTTCTGCGTGTTCTAAATGTTCTGAGTGTTCTAAATGTTCTGAGTGTTCTGAGTGTTCTAAATGTTCTGAGTGTTCTAAATGTTCTGAGTGTTCTGAGTGTTCTAAATGTTCTGAGTGTTCTAAATGTTCTAATTGTTCTGAGTGTTCTAAATGTTCTGAGTGTTCTAAATTTTCTGAGTGTTCTAAACGTTCTAATTGTTCTGAGTGTTCTAAATGTTCTGAGTGTTCTAAATGTTCTAATTGTTCTGAGTGTTCTAAATGTTCTAATTGTTCTGAGTGTTCTAAATGTTCTGAGTGTTCTAAATGTTCTAATTGTTCTGAGTGTTCTAAATGTTCTGAGTGTTCTAAATGTTCTAATTGTTCTGAGTGTTCTAATTGTTCTAATTGTTCTGAGTGTTCTAAATGTTCTGAGTGTTCTAAATGTTCTGAGTGTTCTGAGTGTTCTAAATGTTCTGAGTGTTCTGAGTGTTCTAAATGTTCCGAGTGTTCTAAATGTTCTAATTGTTCTGAGTGTTCTAAATGTTCTGAGTGTTCTAAATGTTCTAAATGTTCTGAGTGTTCTAAATGTTCTGAGTGTTCTAAATGTTCTAATTGTTCTAAATGTTCTAAATGTTCTAAATGTTCTGAGTGTTCTAAATTTTCTGAGTGTTCTAAATGTTCTAATTGTTCTGAGTGTTCTAAATGTTCTGAGTGTTCTGAGTGTTCTAAATGTTCTGAGTGTTCTAAATGTTCTAATTGTTCTGCGTGTTCTAAATGTTCTGAGTGTTCTAAATGTTCTGAGTGTTCTGAGTGTTCTAAATGTTCCGAGTGTTCTAAATGTTCTAATTGTTCTGAGTGTTCTAAATGTTCTGAGTGTTCTAAATGTTCTAAATGTTCTGAGTGTTCTAAATGTTCTGAGTGTTCTAAATGTTCTAATTGTTCTAAATGTTCTAAATGTTCTAAATGTTCTGAGTGTTCTAAATGTTCTGAGTGTTCTAAATGTTCTAATTGTTCTGAGTGTTCTAAATGTTCTGAGTGTTCTGAGTGTTCTAAATGTTCTGAGTGTTCTAAATGTTCTAATTGTTCTGAGTGTTCTAAATGTTCTGAGTGTTCTAAATGTTCTAAATGTTCTGAGTGTTCTAAATGTTCTGAGTGTTCTAAATGTTCTAATTGTTCTAAATGTTCTAAATGTTCTAAATGTTCTGAGTGTTCTAAATGTTCTGAGTGTTCTAAATGTTCTAATTGTTCTGAGTGTTCTAAATGTTCTGAGTGTTCTGAGTGTTCTAAATGTTCTGAGTGTTCTAAATGTTCTAATTGTTCTGCGTGTTCTAAATGTTCTGAGTGTTCTAAATGTTCTGAGTGTTCTGAGTGTTCTAAATGTTCTGAGTGTTCTAAATGTTCTGAGTGTTCTGAGTGTTCTAAATGTTCTGAGTGTTCTAAATGTTCTAATTGTTTAGAGTTCTAAATTTTCTGAGTGTTCTAAATGTTCTGAGTGTTCTAAATGTTCTAATTGTTCTGAGTGTTCTAAATGTTCTGAGTGTTCTAAATGTTCTGAGGGTTCTAAATGTTCTAATTGTTCTGAGTGTTCTAAATGTTCTGAGTGTTCTAAATGTTCTAATTGTTCTGAGTGTTCTAAATGTTCTGAGTGTTCTGAGTGTTCTAAATGTTCTGAGTGTTCTAAATGTTCTAAATGTTCTGAGTGTTCTAAATGTTCTGAGTGTTCTAAATGTTCTAATTGTTCTAAATGTTCTAAATGTTCTGAGTGTTCTAAATGTTCTGAGTGTTCTAAATGTTCTAATTGTTCTGAGTGTTCTAAATGTTCTGAGTGTTCTAAATGTTCTGAGTGTTCTAAATGTTCTGAGTGTTCTAAATGTTCTAATTGTTCTGAGTGTTCGAAATGTTCTGAGTGTTCTAAATGTTCTAATTGTTCTGAGTGTTCTAAATGTTCTGAGTGTTCTAAATGTTCTAATTGTTCTGAGTGTTCTAAATGTTCTGAGTGTTCTAAATGTTCTGAGTGTTCTAAATGTTCTAATTGTTCTGAGTGTTCGAAATGTTCTGAGTGTTCTAAATGTTCTAATTGTTCTGAGTGTTCTAAATGTTCTGAGTGTTCTAAATGTTCTAATTGTTCTGAGTGTTCTAAATGTTCTGAGTGTTCTAAATGTTCTGAGTGTTCTAAATGTTCTAATTGTTCTGAGTGTTCTAAATGTGCTGAGTGTTCTGAGTGTTCTAAATGTTCTGAGTGTTCTAAATGTTCTAAATGTTCTGAGTGTTCTAAATGTTCTGAGTGTTCTAAATGTTCTGAGTGTTCTAAATGTTCTAAATGTTCTGAGTGTTCTAAATGTTCTAAATATTCTGAGTGTTCTGATTGTTCTAATTGTTCTGAGTGTTCTAAATGTTCTAATTGTTCTGAGTGTTCTAAATGTTCTGAGTGTTCTGAGTGTTCTAAATTTATGAGTGTTCTAAATGTTCTAAATGTTCTGAGTGTTCTAAATGTTCTGATTGCTCTAAATGTTCTGAGTGTTCTAAATGTTCTAATTGTTCTGAGTGTTCTAAATGTTCTGAGTGTTCTGAGTGTTCTAAATGATCTGAGTGTTCTAAATGTTCTAAATGTTCTGAGTGTTCTAAATTTTCTGAGTGTTCTAAATGTTCTAATTGTTCTGAGTGTTCTAAATGTTCTGAGTGTTCTGAGTGTTCTAAATGTTCTGAGTGTTCTAAATGTTCTAATTGTTCTGAGTGTTCTAAATGTTCTGAGTGTTCTGAGTGTTCTAAATGTTCTGAGTGTTCTAAATGTTCTAATTGTTCTGCGTGTTCTAAATGTTCTGAGTGTTCTAAATGTTCTGAGTGTTCTGAGTGTTCTAAATGTTCTGAGTGTTCTAAATGTTCTGAGTGTTCTGAGTGTTCTAAATGTTCTGAGTGTTCTAAATGTTCTAATTGTTCTGAGTGTTCTAAATGTTCTGAGTGTTCTAAATTTTCTGAGTGTTCTAAATGTTCTAATTGTTCTGAGTGTTCTAAATGTTCTGAGTGTTCTAAATGTTCTAATTGTTCTGAGTGTTCTAAATGTTCTAATTGTTCTGAGTGTTCTAAATGTTCTGAGTGTTCTAAATGTTCTAATTGTTCTGAGTGTTCTAAATGTTCTGAGTGTTCTAAATGTTCTAATTGTTCTGAGTGTTCTAATTGTTCTAATTGTTCTGAGTGTTCTAAATGTTCTGAGTGTTCTAAATGTTCTGAGTGTTCTGAGTGTTCTAAATGTTCTGAGTGTTCTGAGTGTTCTAAATGTTCCGAGTGTTCTAAATGTTCTAATTGTTCTGAGTGTTCTAAATGTTCTGAGTGTTCTAAATGTTCTAAATGTTCTGAGTGTTCTAAATGTTCTGAGTGTTCTAAATGTTCTAATTGTTCTAAATGTTCTAAATGTTCTAAATGTTCTGAGTGTTCTAAATGTTCTGAGTGTTCTAAATGTTCTAATTGTTCTGAGTGTTCTAAATGTTCTGAGTGTTCTGAGTGTTCTAAATGTTCTGAGTGTTCTAAATGTTCTAATTGTTCTGCGTGTTCTAAATGTTCTGAGTGTTCTAAATGTTCTGAGTGTTCTGAGTGTTCTAAATGTTCTGAGTGTTCTAAATGTTCTGAGTGTTCTGAGTGTTCTAAATGTTCTGAGTGTTCTAAATGTTCTAATTGTTCTGAGTGTTCTAAATGTTCTGAGTGTTCTAAATTTTCTGAGTGTTCTAAACGTTCTAATTGTTCTGAGTGTTCTAAATGTTCTGAGTGTTCTAAATGTTCTAATTGTTCTGAGTGTTCTAAATGTTCTAATTGTTCTGAGTGTTCTAAATGTTCTGAGTGTTCTAATTGTTCTAAATGTTCTAAATGTTCTAAATGTTCTGAGTGTTCTAAATGTTCTGAGTGTTCTAAATGTTCTAATTGTTCTGAGTGTTCTAAATGTTCTGAGTGTTCTGAGTGTTCTAAATGTTCTGAGTGTTCTAAATGTTCTAATTGTTCTGCGTGTTCTAAATGTTCTGAGTGTTCTAAATGTTCTGAGTGTTCTGAGTGTTCTAAATGTTCTGAGTGTTCTAAATGTTCTGAGTGTTCTGAGTGTTCTAAATGTTCTGAGTGTTCTAAATGTTCTAATTGTTTAGAGTTCTAAATTTTCTGAGTGTTCTAAATGTTCTGAGTGTTCTAAATGTTCTAATTGTTCTGAGTGTTCTAAATGTTCTGAGTGTTCTAAATGTTCTGAGGGTTCTAAATGTTCTAATTGTTCTGAGTGTTCTAAATGTTCTGAGTGTTCTAAATGTTCTAATTGTTCTGAGTGTTCTAAATGTTCTGAGTGTTCTGAGTGTTCTAAATGTTCTGAGTGTTCTAAATGTTCTAAATGTTCTGAGTGTTCTAAATGTTCTGAGTGTTCTAAATGTTCTAATTGTTCTAAATGTTCTAAATGTTCTGAGTGTTCTAAATGTTCTGAGTGTTCTAAATGTTCTAATTGTTCTGAGTGTTCTAAATGTTCTGAGTGTTCTAAATGTTCTGAGTGTTCTAAATGTTCTGAGTGTTCTAAATGTTCTAATTGTTCTGAGTGTTCGAAATGTTCTGAGTGTTCTAAATGTTCTAATTGTTCTGAGTGTTCTAAATGTTCTGAGTGTTCTAAATGTTCTAATTGTTCTGAGTGTTCTAAATGTTCTGAGTGTTCTAAATGTTCTGAGTGTTCTAAATGTTCTAATTGTTCTGAGTGTTCGAAATGTTCTGAGTGTTCTAAATGTTCTAATTGTTCTGAGTGTTCTAAATGTTCTGAGTGTTCTAAATGTTCTAATTGTTCTGAGTGTTCTAAATGTTCTGAGTGTTCTAAATGTTCTGAGTGTTCTAAATGTTCTAATTGTTCTGAGTGTTCTAAATGTGCTGAGTGTTCTGAGTGTTCTAAATGTTCTGAGTGTTCTAAATGTTCTAAATGTTCTGAGTGTTCTAAATGTTCTGAGTGTTCTAAATGTTCTGAGTGTTCTAAATGTTCTAAATGTTCTGAGTGTTCTAAATGTTCTAAATATTCTGAGTGTTCTGATTGTTCTAATTGTTCTGAGTGTTCTAAATGTTCTAATTGTTCTGAGTGTTCTAAATGTTCTGAGTGTTCTGAGTGTTCTAAATTTATGAGTGTTCTAAATGTTCTAAATGTTCTGAGTGTTCTAAATGTTCTGATTGCTCTAAATGTTCTGAGTGTTCTAAATGTTCTAATTGTTCTGAGTGTTCTAAATGTTCTGAGTGTTCTGAGTGTTCTAAATGATCTGAGTGTTCTAAATGTTCTAAATGTTCTGAGTGTTCTAAATTTTCTGAGTGTTCTAAATGTTCTAATTGTTCTGAGTGTTCTAAATGTTCTGAGTGTTCTGAGTGTTCTAAATGTTCTGAGTGTTCTAAATGTTCTAATTGTTCTGAGTGTTCTAAATGTTCTGAGTGTTCTGAGTGTTCTAAATGTTCTGAGTGTTCTAAATGTTCTAATTGTTCTGCGTGTTCTAAATGTTCTGAGTGTTCTAAATGTTCTGAGTGTTCTGAGTGTTCTAAATGTTCTGAGTGTTCTAAATGTTCTGAGTGTTCTGAGTGTTCTAAATGTTCTGAGTGTTCTAAATGTTCTAATTGTTCTGAGTGTTCTAAATGTTCTGAGTGTTCTAAATTTTCTGAGTGTTCTAAATGTTCTAATTGTTCTGAGTGTTCTAAATGTTCTGAGTGTTCTAAATGTTCTAATTGTTCTGAGTGTTCTAAATGTTCTAATTGTTCTGAGTGTTCTAAATGTTCTGAGTGTTCTAAATGTTCTAATTGTTCTGAGTGTTCTAAATGTTCTGAGTGTTCTAAATGTTCTAATTGTTCTGAGTGTTCTAATTGTTCTAATTGTTCTGAGTGTTCTAAATGTTCTGAGTGTTCTAAATGTTCTGAGTGTTCTGAGTGTTCTAAATGTTCTGAGTGTTCTGAGTGTTCTAAATGTTCCGAGTGTTCTAAATGTTCTAATTGTTCTGAGTGTTCTAAATGTTCTGAGTGTTCTAAATGTTCTAAATGTTCTGAGTGTTCTAAATGTTCTGAGTGTTCTAAATGTTCTAATTGTTCTAAATGTTCTAAATGTTCTAAATGTTCTGAGTGTTCTAAATGTTCTGAGTGTTCTAAATGTTCTAATTGTTCTGAGTGTTCTAAATGTTCTGAGTGTTCTGAGTGTTCTAAATGTTCTGAGTGTTCTAAATGTTCTAATTGTTCTGCGTGTTCTAAATGTTCTGAGTGTTCTAAATGTTCTGAGTGTTCTGAGTGTTCTAAATGTTCTGAGTGTTCTAAATGTTCTGAGTGTTCTGAGTGTTCTAAATGTTCTGAGTGTTCTAAATGTTCTAATTGTTCTGAGTGTTCTAAATGTTCTGAGTGTTCTAAATTTTCTGAGTGTTCTAAACGTTCTAATTGTTCTGAGTGTTCTAAATGTTCTGAGTGTTCTAAATGTTCTAATTGTTCTGAGTGTTCTAAATGTTCTAATTGTTCTGAGTGTTCTAAATGTTCTGAGTGTTCTAAATGTTCTAATTGTTCTGAGTGTTCTAAATGTTCTGAGTGTTCTAAATGTTCTAATTGTTCTGAGTGTTCTAATTGTTCTAATTGTTCTGAGTGTTCTAAATGTTCTGAGTGTTCTAAATGTTCTGAGTGTTCTGAGTGTTCTAAATGTTCTGAGTGTTCTGAGTGTTCTAAATGTTCCGAGTGTTCTAAATGTTCTAATTGTTCTGAGTGTTCTAAATGTTCTGAGTGTTCTAAATGTTCTAATTGTTCTAAATGTTCTAAATGTTCTAAATGTTCTGAGTGTTCTAAATTTTCTGAGTGTTCTAAATGTTCTAATTGTTCTGAGTGTTCTAAATGTTCTGAGTGTTCTGAGTGTTCTAAATGTTCTGAGTGTTCTAAATGTTCTAATTGTTCTGCGTGTTCTAAATGTTCTGAGTGTTCTAAATGTTCTGAGTGTTCTGAGTGTTCTAAATGTTCTGAGTGTTCTAAATGTTCTGAGTGTTCTGAGTGTTCTAAATGTTCTGAGTGTTCTAAATGTTCTAATTGTTCTGAGTGTTCTAAATGTTCTGAGTGTTCTAAATTTTCTGAGTGTTCTAAATGTTCTAAATGTTCTGAGTGTTCTAAATGTTCTGAGTGTTCTAAATGTTCTAATTGTTCTAAATGTTCTAAATGTTCTAAATGTTCTGAGTGTTCTAAATGTTCTGAGTGTTCTAAATGTTCTAATTGTTCTGAGTGTTCTAAATGTTCTGAGTGTTCTGAGTGTTCTAAATGTTCTGAGTGTTCTAAATGTTCTAATTGTTCTGCGTGTTCTAAATGTTCTGAGTGTTCTAAATGTTCTGAGTGTTCTGAGTGTTCTAAATGTTCTGAGTGTTCTAAATGTTCTGAGTGTTCTGAGTGTTCTAAATGTTCTGAGTGTTCTAAATGTTCTAATTGTTCTGAGTGTTCTAAATGTTCTGAGTGTTCTAAATGTTCTAATTGTTCTGAGTGTTCTAAATGTTCTGAGTGTTCTAAATGTTCTAATTGTTCTGAGTGTTCTAAATGTTCTGAGTGTTCTAATTGTTCTGAGTGTTCTAAATGTTCTAATTGTTCTGAGTGTTCGAAATGTTCTGAGTGTTCTAAATGCTCTAATTGTTCTGAGTGTTCTAAATGTTCTGAGTGTTCTAAATGTTCTAATTGTTCTGAGTGTTCTAAATGTTCTGAGTGTTCTAAATGTTCTGAGTGTTCTAAATGTTCTGAGTGTTCTAAATGTTCTAATTGTTTTGAGTGTTCTAAATGTTCTAATTGTTTTGAGTGTTCTAAATGTTCTGAGTGTTCTAAATGTTCTAAATGTTTAGAGTTCTAAATTTTCTGAGTGTTCTAAATGTTCTGAGTGTTCTAAATGTTCTAATTGTTTTCAGTGTTCTAAATGTTCTGAGTGTTCTAAATGTTCTAATTGTTCTGAGTGTTCTAAATGTTCTGAGTGTTCTAAATGTTCTGAGTGTTCTAAATGTTCTAATTGTTCTGAGTGTTCTAAATGTTCTGAGTGTTCTAAATGTTCTAATTGTTCTGAGTGTTCTAAATGTTCTGAGTGTTCTAAATGTTCTGAGTGTTCTGAGTGTTCTAAATGTTCTGAGTGTTCTGAGTGTTCTAAATGTTCCGAGTGTTCTAAATGTTCTAATTGTTCTGAGTGTTCTAAATGTTCTGAGTGTTCTAAATGTTCTAAATGTTCTGAGTGTTCTAAATGTTCTGAGTGTTCTAAATGTTCTAATTGTTCTAAATGTTCTAAATGTTCTAAATGTTCTGAGTGTTCTAAATGTTCTGAGTGTTCTAAATGTTCTAATTGTTCTGAGTGTTCTAAATGTTCTGAGTGTTCTGAGTGTTCTAAATGTTCTGAGTGTTCTAAATGTTCTAATTGTTCTGCGTGTTCTAAATGTTCTGAGTGTTCTAAATGTTCTGAGTGTTCTGAGTGTTCTAAATGTTCTGAGTGTTCTAAATGTTCTGAGTGTTCTGAGTGTTCTAAATGTTCTGAGTGTTCTAAATGTTCTAATTGTTTAGAGTTCTAAATTTTCTGAGTGTTCTAAATGTTCTGAGTGTTCTAAATGTTCTAATTGTTCTGAGTATTCTAAATGTTCTGAGTGTTCTAAATGTTCTGAGTGTTCTAAATGTTCTAATTGTTCTGAGTGTTCTAAATGTTCTGAGTGTTCTAAATGTTCTAATTGTTCTGAGTGTTCTAAATGTTCTGAGTGTTCTGAGTGTTCTAAATGTTCTGAGTGTTCTAAATGTTCTAAATGTTCTGAGTGTTCTAAATGTTCTGAGTGTTCTAAATGTTCTAATTGTTCTAAATGTTCTAAATGTTCTGAGTGTTCTAAATGTTCTGAGTGTTCTAAATGTTCTAATTGTTCTGAGTGTTCTAAATGTTCTGAGTGTTCTAAATGTTCTGAGTGTTCTAAATGTTCTGAGTGTTCTAAATGTTCTAATTGTTCTGAGTGTTCGAAATGTTCTGAGTGTTCTAAATGTTCTAATTGTTCTGAGTGTTCTAAATGTTCTGAGTGTTCTAAATGTTCTGAGTGTTCTAAATGTTCTGAGTGTTCTAAATGTTCTAATTGTTTTGAGTGTTCTAAATGTTCTAATTGTTTTGAGTGTTCTAAATGTTCTGAGTGTTCTAAATGTTCTAAATGTTTAGAGTTCTAAATTTTCTGAGTGTTCTAAATGTTCTGAGTGTTCTAAATGTTCTAATTGTTTTCAGTGTTCTAAATGTTCTGAGTGTTCTAAATGTTCTAATTGTTCTGAGTGTTCTAAATGTTCTGAGTGTTCTAAATGTTCTGAGTGTTCTAAATGTTCTAATTGTTCTGAGTGTTCTAAATGTTCTGAGTGTTCTAAATGTTCTAATTGTTCTGAGTGTTCTAAATGTTCTGAGTGTTCTAAATGTTCTGAGTGTTCTGAGTGTTCTAAATGTTCTGAGTGTTCTGAGTGTTCTAAATGTTCCGAGTGTTCTAAATGTTCTAATTGTTCTGAGTGTTCTAAATGTTCTGAGTGTTCTAAATGTTCTAAATGTTCTGAGTGTTCTAAATGTTCTGAGTGTTCTAAATGTTCTAATTGTTCTAAATGTTCTAAATGTTCTAAATGTTCTGAGTGTTCTAAATGTTCTGAGTGTTCTAAATGTTCTAATTGTTCTGAGTGTTCTAAATGTTCTGAGTGTTCTGAGTGTTCTAAATGTTCTGAGTGTTCTAAGTGTTCTAATTGTTCTGCGTGTTCTAAATGTTCTGAGTGTTCTAAATGTTCTGAGTGTTCTGAGTGTTCTAAATGTTCTGAGTGTTCTAAATGTTCTGAGTGTTCTGAGTGTTCTAAATGTTCTGAGTGTTCTAAATGTTCTAATTGTTTAGAGTTCTAAATTTTCTGAGTGTTCTAAATGTTCTGAGTGTTCTAAATGTTCTAATTGTTCTGAGTATTCTAAATGTTCTGAGTGTTCTAAATGTTCTGAGTGTTCTAAATGTTCTAATTGTTCTGAGTGTTCTAAATGTTCTGAGTGTTCTAAATGTTCTAATTGTTCTGAGTGTTCTAAATGTTCTGAGTGTTCTGAGTGTTCTAAATGTTCTGAGTGTTCTAAATGTTCTAAATGTTCTGAGTGTTCTAAATGTTCTGAGTGTTCTAAATGTTCTAATTGTTCTAAATGTTCTAAATGTTCTGAGTGTTCTAAATGTTCTGAGTGTTCTAAATGTTCTAATTGTTCTGAGTGTTCTAAATGTTCTGAGTGTTCTAAATGTTCTGAGTGTTCTAAATGTTCTGAGTGTTCTAAATGTTCTAATTGTTCTGAGTGTTCGAAATGTTCTGAGTGTTCTAAATGTTCTAATTGTTCTGAGTGTTCTAAATGTTCTGAGTGTTCTAAATGTTCTAATTGTTCTGAGTGTTCTAAATGTTCTGAGTGTTCTAAATGTTCTGAGTGTTCTAAATGTTCTAATTGTTCTGAGTGTTCGAAATGTTCTGAGTGTTCTAAATGTTCTAATTGTTCTGAGTGTTCTAAATGTTCTGAGTGTTCTAAATGTTCTAATTGTTCTGAGTGTTCTAAATGTTCTGAGTGTTCTAAATGTTCTGAGTGTTCTAAATGTTCTAATTGTTCTGAGTGTTCTAAATGTGCTGAGTGTTCTGAGTGTTCTAAATGTTCTGAGTGTTCTAAATGTTCTAAATGTTCTGAGTGTTCTAAATGTTCTGAGTGTTCTAAATGTTCTGAGTGTTCTAAATGTTCTAAATGTTCTAATTGTTCTGAGTGTTCTAAATGTTCTAATTGTTCTGAGTGTTCTAAATGTTCTGAGTGTTCTAAATGTTCTAATTGTTCTGAGTGTTCTAAATGTTCTGAGTGTTCTAAATGTTCTAATTGTTCTGAGTGTTCTAAATGTTCTGAGTGTTCTAATTGTTCTGAGTGTTCTAAATGTTCTAATTGTTCTGAGTGTTCGAAATGTTCTGAGTGTTCTAAATGCTCTAATTGTTCTGAGTGTTCTAAATGTTCTGAGTGTTCTAAATGTTCTAATTGTTCTGAGTGTTCTAAATGTTCTGAGTGTTCTAAATGTTCTGAGTGTTCTAAATGTTCTGAGTGTTCTAAATGTTCTAATTGTTTTGAGTGTTCTAAATGTTCTAATTGTTTTGAGTGTTCTAAATGTTCTGAGTGTTCTAAATGTTCTAAATGTTTAGAGTTCTAAATTTTCTGAGTGTTCTAAATGTTCTGAGTGTTCTAAATGTTCTAATTGTTTTCAGTGTTCTAAATGTTCTGAGTGTTCTAAATGTTCTAATTGTTCTGAGTGTTCTAAATGTTCTGAGTGTTCTAAATGTTCTGAGTGTTCTAAATGTTCTAATTGTTCTGAGTGTTCTAAATGTTCTGAGTGTTCTAAATGTTCTAATTGTTCTGAGTGTTCTAAATGTTCTGAGTGTTCTAAATGTTCTGAGTGTTCTGAGTGTTCTAAATGTTCTGAGTGTTCTGAGTGTTCTAAATGTTCCGAGTGTTCTAAATGTTCTAATTGTTCTGAGTGTTCTAAATGTTCTGAGTGTTCTAAATGTTCTAAATGTTCTGAGTGTTCTAAATGTTCTGAGTGTTCTAAATGTTCTAATTGTTCTAAATGTTCTAAATGTTCTAAATGTTCTGAGTGTTCTAAATGTTCTGAGTGTTCTAAATGTTCTAATTGTTCTGAGTGTTCTAAATGTTCTGAGTGTTCTGAGTGTTCTAAATGTTCTGAGTGTTCTAAATGTTCTAATTGTTCTGCGTGTTCTAAATGTTCTGAGTGTTCTAAATGTTCTGAGTGTTCTGAGTGTTCTAAATGTTCTGAGTGTTCTAAATGTTCTGAGTGTTCTGAGTGTTCTAAATGTTCTGAGTGTTCTAAATGTTCTAATTGTTTAGAGTTCTAAATTTTCTGAGTGTTCTAAATGTTCTGAGTGTTCTAAATGTTCTAATTGTTCTGAGTATTCTAAATGTTCTGAGTGTTCTAAATGTTCTGAGTGTTCTAAATGTTCTAATTGTTCTGAGTGTTCTAAATGTTCTGAGTGTTCTAAATGTTCTAATTGTTCTGAGTGTTCTAAATGTTCTGAGTGTTCTGAGTGTTCTAAATGTTCTGAGTGTTCTAAATGTTCTAAATGTTCTGAGTGTTCTAAATGTTCTGAGTGTTCTAAATGTTCTAATTGTTCTAAATGTTCTAAATGTTCTGAGTGTTCTAAATGTTCTGAGTGTTCTAAATGTTCTAATTGTTCTGAGTGTTCTAAATGTTCTGAGTGTTCTAAATGTTCTGAGTGTTCTAAATGTTCTGAGTGTTCTAAATGTTCTAATTGTTCTGAGTGTTCGAAATGTTCTGAGTGTTCTAAATGTTCTAATTGTTCTGAGTGTTCTAAATGTTCTGAGTGTTCTAAATGTTCTGAGTGTTCTAAATGTTCTGAGTGTTCTAAATGTTCTAATTGTTTTGAGTGTTCTAAATGTTCTAATTGTTTTGAGTGTTCTAAATGTTCTGAGTGTTCTAAATGTTCTAAATGTTTAGAGTTCTAAATTTTCTGAGTGTTCTAAATGTTCTGAGTGTTCTAAATGTTCTAATTGTTTTCAGTGTTCTAAATGTTCTGAGTGTTCTAAATGTTCTAATTGTTCTGAGTGTTCTAAATGTTCTGAGTGTTCTAAATGTTCTGAGTGTTCTAAATGTTCTAATTGTTCTGAGTGTTCTAAATGTTCTGAGTGTTCTAAATGTTCTAATTGTTCTGAGTGTTCTAAATGTTCTGAGTGTTCTAAATGTTCTGAGTGTTCTGAGTGTTCTAAATGTTCTGAGTGTTCTGAGTGTTCTAAATGTTCCGAGTGTTCTAAATGTTCTAATTGTTCTGAGTGTTCTAAATGTTCTGAGTGTTCTAAATGTTCTAAATGTTCTGAGTGTTCTAAATGTTCTGAGTGTTCTAAATGTTCTAATTGTTCTAAATGTTCTAAATGTTCTAAATGTTCTGAGTGTTCTAAATGTTCTGAGTGTTCTAAATGTTCTAATTGTTCTGAGTGTTCTAAATGTTCTGAGTGTTCTAAATGTTCTAATTGTTCTGAGTGTTCTAAATGTTCTGAGTGTTCTAAATGTTCTGAGTGTTCTGAGTGTTCTAAATGTTCTGAGTGTTCTGAGTGTTCTAAATGTTCCGAGTGTTCTAAATGTTCTAATTGTTCTGAGTGTTCTAAATGTTCTGAGTGTTCTAAATGTTCTAAATGTTCTGAGTGTTCTAAATGTTCTGAGTGTTCTAAATGTTCTAATTGTTCTAAATGTTCTAAATGTTCTAAATGTTCTGAGTGTTCTAAATGTTCTGAGTGTTCTAAATGTTCTAATTGTTCTGAGTGTTCTAAATGTTCTGAGTGTTCTGAGTGTTCTAAATGTTCTGAGTGTTCTAAATGTTCTAATTGTTCTGCGTGTTCTAAATGTTCTGAGTGTTCTAAATGTTCTGAGTGTTCTGAGTGTTCTAAATGTTCTGAGTGTTCTAAATGTTCTGAGTGTTCTGAGTGTTCTAAATGTTCTGAGTGTTCTAAATGTTCTAATTGTTTAGAGTTCTAAATTTTCTGAGTGTTCTAAATGTTCTGAGTGTTCTAAATGTTCTAATTGTTCTGAGTATTCTAAATGTTCTGAGTGTTCTAAATGTTCTGAGTGTTCTAAATGTTCTAATTGTTCTGAGTGTTCTAAATGTTCTGAGTGTTCTAAATGTTCTAATTGTTCTGAGTGTTCTAAATGTTCTGAGTGTTCTGAGTGTTCTAAATGTTCTGAGTGTTCTAAATGTTCTAAATGTTCTGAGTGTTCTAAATGTTCTGAGTGTTCTAAATGTTCTAATTGTTCTAAATGTTCTAAATGTTCTGAGTGTTCTAAATGTTCTGAGTGTTCTAAATGTTCTAATTGTTCTGAGTGTTCTAAATGTTCTGAGTGTTCTAAATGTTCTGAGTGTTCTAAATGTTCTGAGTGTTCTAAATGTTCTAATTGTTCTGAGTGTTCGAAATGTTCTGAGTGTTCTAAATGTTCTAATTGTTCTGAGTGTTCTAAATGTTCTGAGTGTTCTAAATGTTCTGAGTGTTCTAAATGTTCTGAGTGTTCTAAATGTTCTAATTGTTTTGAGTGTTCTAAATGTTCTAATTGTTTTGAGTGTTCTAAATGTTCTGAGTGTTCTAAATGTTCTAAATGTTTAGAGTTCTAAATTTTCTGAGTGTTCTAAATGTTCTGAGTGTTCTAAATGTTCTAATTGTTTTCAGTGTTCTAAATGTTCTGAGTGTTCTAAATGTTCTAATTGTTCTGAGTGTTCTAAATGTTCTGAGTGTTCTAAATGTTCTGAGTGTTCTAAATGTTCTAATTGTTCTGAGTGTTCTAAATGTTCTGAGTGTTCTAAATGTTCTAATTGTTCTGAGTGTTCTAAATGTTCTGAGTGTTCTAAATGTTCTGAGTGTTCTGAGTGTTCTAAATGTTCTGAGTGTTCTGAGTGTTCTAAATGTTCCGAGTGTTCTAAATGTTCTAATTGTTCTGAGTGTTCTAAATGTTCTGAGTGTTCTAAATGTTCTAAATGTTCTGAGTGTTCTAAATGTTCTGAGTGTTCTAAATGTTCTAATTGTTCTAAATGTTCTAAATGTTCTAAATGTTCTGAGTGTTCTAAATGTTCTGAGTGTTCTAAATGTTCTAATTGTTCTGAGTGTTCTAAATGTTCTGAGTGTTCTGAGTGTTCTAAATGTTCTGAGTGTTCTAAATGTTCTAATTGTTCTGCGTGTTCTAAATGTTCTGAGTGTTCTAAATGTTCTGAGTGTTCTGAGTGTTCTAAATGTTCTGAGTGTTCTAAATGTTCTGAGTGTTCTGAGTGTTCTAAATGTTCTGAGTGTTCTAAATGTTCTAATTGTTTAGAGTTCTAAATTTTCTGAGTGTTCTAAATGTTCTGAGTGTTCTAAATGTTCTAATTGTTCTGAGTATTCTAAATGTTCTGAGTGTTCTAAATGTTCTGAGTGTTCTAAATGTTCTAATTGTTCTGAGTGTTCTAAATGTTCTGAGTGTTCTAAATGTTCTAATTGTTCTGAGTGTTCTAAATGTTCTGAGTGTTCTGAGTGTTCTAAATGTTCTGAGTGTTCTAAATGTTCTAAATGTTCTGAGTGTTCTAAATGTTCTGAGTGTTCTAAATGTTCTAATTGTTCTAAATGTTCTAAATGTTCTAAATGTTCTGAGTGTTCTAAATGTTCTGAGTGTTCTAAATGTTCTAATTGTTCTGAGTGTTCTAAATGTTCTGAGTGTTCTGAGTGTTCTAAATGTTCTGAGTGTTCTAAATGTTCTAATTGTTCTGCGTGTTCTAAATGTTCTGAGTGTTCTAAATGTTCTGAGTGTTCTGAGTGTTCTAAATGTTCTGAGTGTTCTAAATGTTCTGAGTGTTCTGAGTGTTCTAAATGTTCTGAGTGTTCTAAATGTTCTAATTGTTCTGAGTGTTCTAAATGTTCTGAGTGTTCTAAATTTTCTGAGTGTTCTAAACGTTCTAATTGTTCTGAGTGTTCTAAATGTTCTGAGTGTTCTAAATGTTCTAATTGTTCTGAGTGTTCTAAATGTTCTAATTGTTCTGAGTGTTCTAAATGTTCTGAGTGTTCTAAATGTTCTAATTGTTCTGAGTGTTCTAAATGTTCTGAGTGTTCTAAATGTTCTAATTGTTCTGAGTGTTCTAATTGTTCTAATTGTTCTGAGTGTTCTAAATGTTCTGAGTGTTCTAAATGTTCTGAGTGTTCTGAGTGTTCTAAATGTTCTGAGTGTTCTGAGTGTTCTAAATGTTCCGAGTGTTCTAAATGTTCTAATTGTTCTGAGTGTTCTAAATGTTCTGAGTGTTCTAAATGTTCTAAATGTTCTGAGTGTTCTAAATGTTCTGAGTGTTCTAAATGTTCTAATTGTTCTAAATGTTCTAAATGTTCTAAATGTTCTGAGTGTTCTAAATTTTCTGAGTGTTCTAAATGTTCTAATTGTTCTGAGTGTTCTAAATGTTCTGAGTGTTCTGAGTGTTCTAAATGTTCTGAGTGTTCTAAATGTTCTAATTGTTCTGCGTGTTCTAAATGTTCTGAGTGTTCTAAATGTTCTGAGTGTTCTGAGTGTTCTAAATGTTCTGAGTGTTCTAAATGTTCTGAGTGTTCTGAGTGTTCTAAATGTTCTGAGTGTTCTAAATGTTCTAATTGTTCTGAGTGTTCTAAATGTTCTGAGTGTTCTAAATTTTCTGAGTGTTCTAAATGTTCTAAATGTTCTGAGTGTTCTAAATGTTCTGAGTGTTCTAAATGTTCTAATTGTTCTAAATGTTCTAAATGTTCTAAATGTTCTGAGTGTTCTAAATGTTCTGAGTGTTCTAAATGTTCTAATTGTTCTGAGTGTTCTAAATGTTCTGAGTGTTCTGAGTGTTCTAAATGTTCTGAGTGTTCTAAATGTTCTAATTGTTCTGCGTGTTCTAAATGTTCTGAGTGTTCTAAATGTTCTGAGTGTTCTGAGTGTTCTAAATGTTCTGAGTGTTCTAAATGTTCTGAGTGTTCTGAGTGTTCTAAATGTTCTGAGTGTTCTAAATGTTCTAATTGTTCTGAGTGTTCTAAATGTTCTGAGTGTTCTAAATGTTCTAATTGTTCTGAGTGTTCTAAATGTTCTGAGTGTTCTAAATGTTCTAATTGTTCTGAGTGTTCTAAATGTTCTGAGTGTTCTAATTGTTCTGAGTGTTCTAAATGTTCTAATTGTTCTGAGTGTTCGAAATGTTCTGAGTGTTCTAAATGCTCTAATTGTTCTGAGTGTTCTAAATGTTCTGAGTGTTCTAAATGTTCTAATTGTTCTGAGTGTTCTAAATGTTCTGAGTGTTCTAAATGTTCTGAGTGTTCTAAATGTTCTGAGTGTTCTAAATGTTCTAATTGTTTTGAGTGTTCTAAATGTTCTAATTGTTTTGAGTGTTCTAAATGTTCTGAGTGTTCTAAATGTTCTAAATGTTTAGAGTTCTAAATTTTCTGAGTGTTCTAAATGTTCTGAGTGTTCTAAATGTTCTAATTGTTTTCAGTGTTCTAAATGTTCTGAGTGTTCTAAATGTTCTAATTGTTCTGAGTGTTCTAAATGTTCTGAGTGTTCTAAATGTTCTGAGTGTTCTAAATGTTCTAATTGTTCTGAGTGTTCTAAATGTTCTGAGTGTTCTAAATGTTCTAATTGTTCTGAGTGTTCTAAATGTTCTGAGTGTTCTAAATGTTCTGAGTGTTCTGAGTGTTCTAAATGTTCTGAGTGTTCTGAGTGTTCTAAATGTTCCGAGTGTTCTAAATGTTCTAATTGTTCTGAGTGTTCTAAATGTTCTGAGTGTTCTAAATGTTCTAAATGTTCTGAGTGTTCTAAATGTTCTGAGTGTTCTAAATGTTCTGAGTGTTCTAAATGTTCTAAATGTTCTAAATGTTCTGAGTGTTCTAAATGTTCTGAGTGTTCTAAATGTTCTAATTGTTCTGAGTGTTCTAAATGTTCTGAGTGTTCTGAGTGTTCTAAATGTTCTGAGTGTTCTAAATGTTCTAATTGTTCTGCGTGTTCTAAATGTTCTGAGTGTTCTAAATGTTCTGAGTGTTCTGAGTGTTCTAAATGTTCTGAGTGTTCTAAATGTTCTGAGTGTTCTGAGTGTTCTAAATGTTCTGAGTGTTCTAAATGTTCTAATTGTTTAGAGTTCTAAATTTTCTGAGTGTTCTAAATGTTCTGAGTGTTCTAAATGTTCTAATTGTTCTGAGTATTCTAAATGTTCTGAGTGTTCTAAATGTTCTGAGTGTTCTAAATGTTCTAATTGTTCTGAGTGTTCTAAATGTTCTGAGTGTTCTAAATGTTCTAATTGTTCTGAGTGTTCTAAATGTTCTGAGTGTTCTGAGTGTTCTAAATGTTCTGAGTGTTCTAAATGTTCTAAATGTTCTGAGTGTTCTAAATGTTCTGAGTGTTCTAAATGTTCTAATTGTTCTAAATGTTCTAAATGTTCTGAGTGTTCTAAATGTTCTGAGTGTTCTAAATGTTCTAATTGTTCTGAGTGTTCTAAATGTTCTGAGTGTTCTAAATGTTCTGAGTGTTCTAAATGTTCTGAGTGTTCTAAATGTTCTAATTGTTCTGAGTGTTCGAAATGTTCTGAGTGTTCTAAATGTTCTAATTGTTCTGAGTGTTCTAAATGTTCTGAGTGTTCTAAATGTTCTGAGTGTTCTAAATGTTCTGAGTGTTCTAAATGTTCTAATTGTTTTGAGTGTTCTAAATGTTCTAATTGTTTTGAGTGTTCTAAATGTTCTGAGTGTTCTAAATGTTCTAAATGTTTAGAGTTCTAAATTTTCTGAGTGTTCTAAATGTTCTGAGTGTTCTAAATGTTCTAATTGTTTTCAGTGTTCTAAATGTTCTGAGTGTTCTAAATGTTCTAATTGTTCTGAGTGTTCTAAATGTTCTGAGTGTTCTAAATGTTCTGAGTGTTCTAAATGTTCTAATTGTTCTGAGTGTTCTAAATGTTCTGAGTGTTCTAAATGTTCTAATTGTTCTGAGTGTTCTAAATGTTCTGAGTGTTCTAAATGTTCTGAGTGTTCTGAGTGTTCTAAATGTTCTGAGTGTTCTGAGTGTTCTAAATGTTCCGAGTGTTCTAAATGTTCTAATTGTTCTGAGTGTTCTAAATGTTCTGAGTGTTCTAAATGTTCTAAATGTTCTGAGTGTTCTAAATGTTCTGAGTGTTCTAAATGTTCTAATTGTTCTAAATGTTCTAAATGTTCTAAATGTTCTGAGTGTTCTAAATGTTCTGAGTGTTCTAAATGTTCTAATTGTTCTGAGTGTTCTAAATGTTCTGAGTGTTCTGAGTGTTCTAAATGTTCTGAGTGTTCTAAATGTTCTAATTGTTCTGCGTGTTCTAAATGTTCTGAGTGTTCTAAATGTTCTGAGTGTTCTGAGTGTTCTAAATGTTCTGAGTGTTCTAAATGTTCTGAGTGTTCTGAGTGTTCTAAATGTTCTGAGTGTTCTAAATGTTCTAATTGTTTAGAGTTCTAAATTTTCTGAGTGTTCTAAATGTTCTGAGTGTTCTAAATGTTCTAATTGTTCTGAGTATTCTAAATGTTCTGAGTGTTCTAAATGTTCTGAGTGTTCTAAATGTTCTAATTGTTCTGAGTGTTCTAAATGTTCTGAGTGTTCTAAATGTTCTAATTGTTCTGAGTGTTCTAAATGTTCTGAGTGTTCTGAGTGTTCTAAATGTTCTGAGTGTTCTAAATGTTCTAAATGTTCTGAGTGTTCTAAATGTTCTGAGTGTTCTAAATGTTCTAATTGTTCTAAATGTTCTAAATGTTCTGAGTGTTCTAAATGTTCTGAGTGTTCTAAATGTTCTAATTGTTCTGAGTGTTCTAAATGTTCTGAGTGTTCTAAATGTTCTGAGTGTTCTAAATGTTCTGAGTGTTCTAAATGTTCTAATTGTTCTGAGTGTTCGAAATGTTCTGAGTGTTCTAAATGTTCTAATTGTTCTGAGTGTTCTAAATGTTCTGAGTGTTCTAAATGTTCTAATTGTTCTGAGTGTTCTAAATGTTCTGAGTGTTCTAAATGTTCTGAGTGTTCTAAATGTTCTAATTGTTCTGAGTGTTCGAAATGTTCTGAGTGTTCTAAATGTTCTAATTGTTCTGAGTGTTCTAAATGTTCTGAGTGTTCTAAATGTTCTAATTGTTCTGAGTGTTCTAAATGTTCTGAGTGTTCTAAATGTTCTGAGTGTTCTAAATGTTCTAATTGTTCTGAGTGTTCTAAATGTGCTGAGTGTTCTGAGTGTTCTAAATGTTCTGAGTGTTCTAAATGTTCTAAATGTTCTGAGTGTTCTAAATGTTCTGAGTGTTCTAAATGTTCTGAGTGTTCTAAATGTTCTAAATGTTCTAATTGTTCTGAGTGTTCTAAATGTTCTAATTGTTCTGAGTGTTCTAAATGTTCTGAGTGTTCTAAATGTTCTAATTGTTCTGAGTGTTCTAAATGTTCTGAGTGTTCTAAATGTTCTAATTGTTCTGAGTGTTCTAAATGTTCTGAGTGTTCTAATTGTTCTGAGTGTTCTAAATGTTCTAATTGTTCTGAGTGTTCGAAATGTTCTGAGTGTTCTAAATGCTCTAATTGTTCTGAGTGTTCTAAATGTTCTGAGTGTTCTAAATGTTCTAATTGTTCTGAGTGTTCTAAATGTTCTGAGTGTTCTAAATGTTCTGAGTGTTCTAAATGTTCTGAGTGTTCTAAATGTTCTAATTGTTTGAGTGTTCTAATGTTCTAATTGTTTTGAGTGTTCTAAATGTTCTGAGTGTTCTAAATGTTCTAAATGTTTAGAGTTCTAAATTTTCTGAGTGTTCTAAATGTTCTGAGTGTTCTAAATGTTCTAATTGTTTTCAGTGTTCTAAATGTTCTGAGTGTTCTAAATGTTCTAATTGTTCTGAGTGTTCTAAATGTTCTGAGTGTTCTAAATGTTCTGAGTGTTCTAAATGTTCTAATTGTTCTGAGTGTTCTAAATGTTCTGAGTGTTCTAAATGTTCTAATTGTTCTGAGTGTTCTAAATGTTCTGAGTGTTCTAAATGTTCTGAGTGTTCTGAGTGTTCTAAATGTTCTGAGTGTTCTGAGTGTTCTAAATGTTCCGAGTGTTCTAAATGTTCTAATTGTTCTGAGTGTTCTAAATGTTCTGAGTGTTCTAAATGTTCTAAATGTTCTGAGTGTTCTAAATGTTCTGAGTGTTCTAAATGTTCTAATTGTTCTAAATGTTCTAAATGTTCTAAATGTTCTGAGTGTTCTAAATGTTCTGAGTGTTCTAAATGTTCTAATTGTTCTGAGTGTTCTAAATGTTCTGAGTGTTCTGAGTGTTCTAAATGTTCTGAGTGTTCTAAATGTTCTAATTGTTCTGCGTGTTCTAAATGTTCTGAGTGTTCTAAATGTTCTGAGTGTTCTGAGTGTTCTAATGTTCTGAGTGTTCTAAATGTTCTGAGTGTTCTGAGTGTTCTAAATGTTCTGAGTGTTCTAAATGTTCTAATTGTTTAGAGTTCTAATTTTCTGAGTGTTCTAAATGTTCTGAGTGTTCTAATGTTCTAATTGTTCTGAGTATTCTAAATGTTCTGAGTGTTCTAAATGTTCTGAGTGTTCTAAATGTTCTAATTGTTCTGAGTGTTCTAAATGTTCTGAGTGTTCTAAATGTTCTAATTGTTCTGAGTGTTCTAAATGTTCTGAGTGTTCTGAGTGTTCTAAATGTTCTGAGTGTTCTAAATGTTCTAAATGTTCTGAGTGTTCTAAATGTTCTGAGTGTTCTAAATGTTCTAATTGTTCTAAATGTTCTAAATGTTCTGAGTGTTCTAAATGTTCTGAGTGTTCTAAATGTTCTAATTGTTCTGAGTGTTCTAAATGTTCTGAGTGTTCTAAATGTTCTGAGTGTTCTAAATGTTCTGAGTGTTCTAAATGTTCTAATTGTTCTGAGTGTTCGAAATGTTCTGAGTGTTCTAAATGTTCTAATTGTTCTGAGTGTTCTAAATGTTCTGAGTGTTCTAAATGTTCTGAGTGTTCTAAATGTTCTGAGTGTTCTAAATGTTCTAATTGTTTTGAGTGTTCTAAATGTTCTAATTGTTTTGAGTGTTCTAAATGTTCTGAGTGTTCTAAATGTTCTAAATGTTTAGAGTTCTAAATTTCTGAGTGTTCTAAATGTTCTGAGTGTTCTAAATGTTCTAATTGTTTTCAGTGTTCTAAATGTTCTGAGTGTTCTAAATGTTCTAATTGTTCTGAGTGTTCTAAATGTTCTGAGTGTTCTAAATGTTCTGAGTGTTCTAAATGTTCTAATTGTTCTGAGTGTTCTAAATGTTCTGAGTGTTCTAAATGTTCTAATTGTTCTGAGTGTTCTAAATGTTCTGAGTGTTCTAAATGTTCTGAGTGTTCTGAGTGTTCTAAATGTTCTGAGTGTTCTGAGTGTTCTAAATGTTCCGAGTGTTCTAAATGTTCTAATTGTTCTGAGTGTTCTAAATGTTCTGAGTGTTCTAAATGTTCTAAATGTTCTGAGTGTTCTAAATGTTCTGAGTGTTCTAAATGTTCTAATTGTTCTAAATGTTCTAAATGTTCTAAATGTTCTGAGTGTTCTAAATGTTCTGAGTGTTCTAAATGTTCTAATTGTTCTGAGTGTTCTAAATGTTCTGAGTGTTCTAAATGTTCTAATTGTTCTGAGTGTTCTAAATGTTCTGAGTGTTCTAAATGTTCTGAGTGTTCTGAGTGTTCTAATGTTCTGAGTGTTCTGAGTGTTCTAAATGTTCCGAGTGTTCTAAATGTTCTAATTGTTCTGAGTGTTCTAATGTTCTGAGTGTTCTAAATGTTCTAAATGTTCTGAGTGTTCTAAATGTTCTGAGTGTTCTAAATGTTCTAATTGTTCTAAATGTTCTAAATGTTCTAAATGTTCTGAGTGTTCTAAATGTTCTGAGTGTTCTAAATGTTCTAATTGTTCTGAGTGTTCTAAATGTTCTGAGTGTTCTGAGTGTTCTAAATGTTCTGAGTGTTCTAAATGTTCTAATTGTTCTGCGTGTTCTAAATGTTCTGAGTGTTCTAAATGTTCTGAGTGTTCTGAGTGTTCTAAATGTTCTGAGTGTTCTAAATGTTCTGAGTGTTCTGAGTGTTCTAAATGTTCTGAGTGTTCTAAATGTTCTAATTGTTTAGAGTTCTAAATTTTCTGAGTGTTCTAAATGTTCTGAGTGTTCTAAATGTTCTAATTGTTCTGAGTATTCTAAATGTTCTGAGTGTTCTAAATGTTCTGAGTGTTCTAAATGTTCTAATTGTTCTGAGTGTTCTAAATGTTCTGAGTGTTCTAAATGTTCTAATTGTTCTGAGTGTTCTAAATGTTCTGAGTGTTCTGAGTGTTCTAAATGTTCTGAGTGTTCTAAATGTTCTAAATGTTCTGAGTGTTCTAAATGTTCTGAGTGTTCTAAATGTTCTAATTGTTCTAAATGTTCTAAATGTTCTGAGTGTTCTAAATGTTCTGAGTGTTCTAAATGTTCTAATTGTTCTGAGTGTTCTAAATGTTCTGAGTGTTCTAAATGTTCTGAGTGTTCTAAATGTTCTGAGTGTTCTAAATGTTCTAATTGTTCTGAGTGTTCGAAATGTTCTGAGTGTTCTAAATGTTCTAATTGTTCTGAGTGTTCTAAATGTTCTGAGTGTTCTAAATGTTCTGAGTGTTCTAAATGTTCTGAGTGTTCTAAATGTTCTAATTGTTTTGAGTGTTCTAAATGTTCTAATTGTTTTGAGTGTTCTAAATGTTCTGAGTGTTCTAAATGTTCTAAATGTTTAGAGTTCTAAATTTTCTGAGTGTTCTAAATGTTCTGAGTGTTCTAATGTTCTAATTGTTTTCAGTGTTCTAAATGTTCTGAGTGTTCTAAATGTTCTAATTGTTCTGAGTGTTCTAAATGTTCTGAGTGTTCTAATGTTCTGAGTGTTCTAAATGTTCTAATTGTTCTGAGTGTTCTAAATGTTCTGAGTGTTCTAAATGTTCTAATTGTTCTGAGTGTTCTAAATGTTCTGAGTGTTCTAAATGTTCTGAGTGTTCTGAGTGTTCTAAATGTTCTGAGTGTTCTGAGTGTTCTAAATGTTCCGAGTGTTCTAAATGTTCTAATTGTTCTGAGTGTTCTAAATGTTCTGAGTGTTCTAAATGTTCTAAATGTTCTGAGTGTTCTAAATGTTCTGAGTGTTCTAAATGTTCTAATTGTTCTAAATGTTCTAAATGTTCTAAATGTTCTGAGTGTTCTAAATGTTCTGAGTGTTCTAAATGTTCTAATTGTTCTGAGTGTTCTAAATGTTCTGAGTGTTCTGAGTGTTCTAAATGTTCTGAGTGTTCTAAATGTTCTAATTGTTCTGCGTGTTCTAAATGTTCTGAGTGTTCTAAATGTTCTGAGTGTTCTGAGTGTTCTAAATGTTCTGAGTGTTCTAATGTTCTGAGTGTTCTGAGTGTTCTAAATGTTCTGAGTGTTCTAAATGTTCTAATTGTTTAGAGTTCTAAATTTTCTGAGTGTTCTAAATGTTCTGAGTGTTCTAAATGTTCTAATTGTTCTGAGTATTCTAAATGTTCTGAGTGTTCTAAATGTTCTGAGTGTTCTAAATGTTCTAATTGTTCTGAGTGTTCTAAATGTTCTGAGTGTTCTAAATGTTCTAATTGTTCTGAGTGTTCTAAATGTTCTGAGTGTTCTGAGTGTTCTAAATGTTCTGAGTGTTCTAAATGTTCTAAATGTTCTGAGTGTTCTAAATGTTCTGAGTGTTCTAAATGTTCTAATTGTTCTAAATGTTCTAAATGTTCTGAGTGTTCTAAATGTTCTGAGTGTTCTAAATGTTCTAATTGTTCTGAGTGTTCTAAATGTTCTGAGTGTTCTAAATGTTCTGAGTGTTCTAAATGTTCTGAGTGTTCTAAATGTTCTAATTGTTCTGAGTGTTCGAAATGTTCTGAGTGTTCTAAATGTTCTAATTGTTCTGAGTGTTCTAAATGTTCTGAGTGTTCTAAATGTTCTAATTGTTCTGAGTGTTCTAAATGTTCTGAGTG
>NW_028164949.1:0-13453 GCF_964263955.1 Coregonus lavaretus
GGCAGAGTTTGGGGGCGGTGTGTGTGTTAGTTACCTGGCAGGGTATTCAACCATTATTTAACCTGCATCTAGTCCTTAGACGTGTGCCACGATGTAAAATAACATGTTCTTACTACTAACACAGAATGATAACATCAAAACACACACCATTTAGCAACTATACTGAAACAGAACAGTAGTAAATGTAGCTTTAGCCATCAAATGCTCATCCTTTCAGAGCACTGTAGCGTTAGCCACAAATCCTGCTGCCCATGCCCTTGGCTCTACACACAGCCCACTCACTCACATGCCATCAGTGTAGGCTCTCATTGTGTGTGTCCCCTTCTGCTTTCATAGGGCCGGGGCCATTAGCATTGTGTTGTGTGAGAGAGGCAGGAGCTGCCAGGTTCCCTCTCTCTCTCTCTCTCTCTCTCTCTCTCTCTCTCTCTCTCTCTCTCTCTCTCTCTCTCTCTCACTCTCTGTATGTGTGTTTGTGTGTGTGTGTTTAGAATGTGTGTGTGTGTGTGTTTAGAATGTGTGTGTGTGTGTAGAATGCAGGCAGAGGGAGCAGAAGGAGTAAGGTCACAGACTTCAGCTCTACAGGCCCAAGTTCTGTGGAACACAAGTGGTCTTTGTCAAGGCTATGTGTGGACCGTTCTGTACTGCATTACAATGGATCTGAGAGAGAAAAGAGGTATGAGAGACAGAGAAAGAGAGAGAGAGGGATATGGAGAAAAGGTAACGAGAGGAAAGAGGGGTGAGAGAGAGGAGTAGGATAGTGAGAGGAAGGGAGAGAGAGAGTGGTAATGGGAGAAAAGAGGGTGAGAGAGAGGAATGGGATAAGGGAGAGGGGGAGATGATGTGGATGGAGGGAGGGAGGGAGGGGGAGGGATAGGTAGGCATAGAAACGAAGAGATAGAGGATGGGAAAAGAGAAGACATGGAGGGAGAGAGGAAAGAAGAGAAGACAGATAATGTTGAAGGTTAGGGAGAGGCCACTCATACAAACCAACAGACCATGTATTGATTATTACTGTTCCACTTCAGGTTGTCAGTCTGATGGAAAAGCACCATTATAGACTTTTAATAGCCTCTCTATACTTCCTGGTGCTTTGAAAGCACACAGCTACGGTGTCTCTAGGAGATCTAAGGACATCTCTTATTGAATAGGGCCTATAAAGGGCCCATACGTCAGCCTAATGGCCTGATGGCAGTCATGTTGAACAGCAGTGGAGGTTAGGGGTCATAACAGGGGAGTTGAGATGACATGTAACTGACACTTAGAGTGATGAGTATGGAACGGTCGTAGAGGTAGAGTAACCTTGTGCCCCCTCTCCGGGTTGAAGGACACTGTCGTGTGTGTGTGTGTGGAGGGGGGGATGGGTGGGTGTTTGTATGTGTTTTCACATGCGTGTGTGCATGCGTGCCTGTTTGTTCGCACATCCACGCTTCCGTGCGTAAATGTGTGTGCGTCCACACTTACGTGTCTGTGTGTGACAGGGGGGCAGTGTTCTTACGTCATTACATAATAATATGTTATTACATAGCGTGTGTATCAGTTGTCTGCTGTGTGTAGATGGGGGAGCCCCAGACATCACTCTCCTTAAGACAAGACTAATAGTGTACAAACAGGCAGGATCAGCTGAAGCTAAAGGCCCCGTACTCTGCAGACTGCAGCATCTGTCACAGCAGCTATGAGAAAACACAGATATACAGTGGGGAGAACAAGTATTTGATACACTGCCGATATTGCAGGTTTTCTTACTTACAAAGCATGTAGAGGTCTGTAATTTTTATCATAGGTACACTTCAACTGTGAGAGACGGAATCTAAAACAAATATCCAGAAAATCACATTGTATGATTTTTAAGTAATTAATTTGCATTTTATTGCATGACATAAGTATTTGATACATCAGAAAAGCAGAACTTATATATTTGGTACAGAAACCTTTGTTTGCAATTACAGAGATCATACGTTTCCTGTAGGTCTTGACCAGGTTTGCACACACTGCAGCAGGGATTTTGGCCCACTCCTCCATACAGACCTTCTCCAGATACTTCAGGTTTCGGGGCTGTCGCTGGGCAATACGGACTTTCAGCTCCCTCCAAAGATTTTCTATTGGGTTCAGGTCTGGAGACTGGCTAGACCACTCCAGGACCTTGAGATGCTTCTTACGGAGCCACTCCTTAGTTGTCCTGGCTGTGTGTTTTGGGTCGTTGTCATGCTGGAAGACCCAGCCACGACCCATCTTCAATGCTCTTACTGAGGGAAGGAGGTTGTTGGCCAAGATCTCGCGATACATGGCCCCATCCATTCTCCCCTCAATACGGTGCAGTCGTCCTGTCCCCTTTGCAGAAAAGCATCCCCAAAGAATGATGTTTCCACCTCCATGCTTCACGGTTGGGATGGTGTTCTTGGGGTTGTACTCATCCTTCTTCTTCCTCCAAACACGGCGAGTGGAGTTTAGACCAAAAAGCTATATTTTTGTCTCATCAGACCACATGACCTTCTCCCATTCCTCATCTGGATCATCCAGATGGTCATTGGCAAACTTCAGACGGGCCTGGACATGCGCTGGCTTGAGCAGGGGGACCTTGCGTGCGCTGCAGGATTTTAATCCATGACGGCGTAGTGTGTTACTAATGGTTTTCTTTGAGACTGTGGTCCCAGCTCTCTTCAGGTCATTGACCAGGTCCTGCCGTGTAGTTCTGGGCTGATCCCTCACCTTCCTCATGATCATTGATGCCCCATGAGGTGAGATCTTGCGTGGAGCCCCAGACCGAGGGTGACCGTCATCTTGAACTTCTTCCATTTTCTAATTATTGCGCCAACAGTTGTTGCCTTCTCACCAAGCTGCTTGCCTATTGTCCTGTAGCCCATCCCAGCCTTGTGCAGGTCTAAAATTTTATCCCTGATGTCCTTACACAGCTCTCTGGTCTTGGCCATTGTGGAGAGGTTGGAGTCTGTCTGATTGAGTGTGTGGACAGGTGTCTTTTATACAGGTAACGAGTTCAAACAGGTGCAGTTAATACAGGTAATGAGTGGAGAACAGGAGGGCTTCTTAAAGAAAAACTAACAGGTCTGTGAGAGCTGGAATTCTTTTCTGGTTGGTAGGTGATCAAATACTTCTGTCATGCAATAAAATGCAAATTAATTACTTAAAAATCATACAATGTGATTTTCTGGATTTTTGTTTTAGATTCCGTCTCTCACAGTTGAAGTGTACCTATGAAAAAAATTACAGACCTCTACATGCTTTGTGAGTAGGAAAACCTGCAAAATCGGCAGTGTATCAAATACTTGTTCTCCCCACTGTAAATAGTCCTGTAGCGTCCACTCTGATTTCCAACCTTTCCTCTCCATCTGTCAACAGCCACAGAGATAGAGCTGTGGTTAGAGAGACTGAAGTAGCCGACAATTAGATATGTTGATTAAGGTGTTTTATCACATTTAACAAATTACTGTAACTATTTACTTTGTATGTCTATTTATATGGAGTGAGTGTTTGATTTGAGCTTCGTTCATTTGATTACAGGAATGTCCTAGGGTTAGGGTTGTTCCTGGTCATGTGACCAGTGTATTTCCTGGTCAGGTGTGGTAAAGAAAACCTCCTGTCCCTATATTCTATTCTGAAATATAGAAATGAAACGTAAATGCTGATATGAGTGAGCAACTGAATACATATAATACACTTGACTTGTGTGTTGATTGGGACATAGCTCATTGCCTCACCTTCAGTTGGTGGAATATTACATATCATAGCACATTCTGTCGTGGAATAATATGACTGCTGAGTGTTTGAGAAAGTTGGCAGAAACTATTTTAAGATTGTAGTCAGGTTCACCTCACAAAGATGCATGCCTCTCTGCCCAGAGCCATGATCAATATGTATTTACGCTCTCACTGTTTGCTACAGTGCCTCCGGAAAGTATTCAGACCCCTTGACTTTTTCCACATTTTGTTAAGTTGCAGCCTTATTCTAATTTATTTTTTTATTTTTTTATAATTCCTCATCAATCTATACACAATACCCCATAATGACAAAGAAAAAACAGGTTTTTAGAAATGTTAGCAAATTTATAAAATTTAAAAAAACTGAAATATCACATTTACGTAAGTATTCAGACCTTTTACTCAGTACTTTGTTGAAGCACCTTTGGCAGAGATTATAGCATCGAGTCTTCTTGGGTATAACGCTACAAGCTTGGCACACCTGTATTTGGGGAGTTTCTCCAATTCTTCTCTGCAGATGGCTGTGTGCTTAGGGTCGTTGTCCTGTTGGAAGGTGAACCTTCGCCCCAGTCTGAGGTCCTAAGCGCTCTGGAGCAGGTTTTCATTAAGGATCTCTCTGTACTTTGCTCCGTTCATCTTTGCCTCGATCCTGACTAGTCTCCCACTCCCTGCCACTGAAAAGCATCCCCACAGCATGATGCTGCCACCACCATGCTTCACCGTAGGGATGGTGCCAGGTTTCCTCTAGACGTGACGCTTGGCATTCAGGCCAAAGAGTTCAATCTTGGTTTCATCAGACCAGAGAATCTTGTTTCTCATGGTCTGAGAGTCTTAAGGTGCCTTTTGGCAAACTCCAAGTGGGCTGTCATGTGCCTTTTACTGAGGAGTGGCTTCCTTCTGGCCACTCTACCATAAAGGCCTGATTGGTGGAGTGCTGCAGAGATGATTGTCCTTCTGGAAGGTACTCCCATCTCCACAGAGGAACTCTAGAGCTCTGTCAGAGTGACCATCGGGTTCTTGGTCACCTCCCTGACCAAGGACCTTCTCCCCCAATTGCTCAGTTTGGCCGGAAGGCCAGCTCTAGGAATAGTCTTGGTGGTTCCAAACTTCTTTCATTTAAGAATGATGGAGGCCACTGTGTTCTTGGGGACCTTCAAAGCTGCAGAAATGTTTTTGATACCCTTCCCCAGATCTGTGCCTTGACACAATCCTGTCTCGGAGCTCTACGGACAATTATTTCGACCTCATGGCTTGGTTCTTGCTCTGATATGCACTGTCAACTGTGGGATATTATATAGACAGGTGTGTGCCTTTCCAAATCAATTGAATTTACCACAGGTGGACTCCTATCAAGTTGTAGAAACATCTCAAGGATGATCAATGGAAACAGGATGCATCTGAGCTTTATTTCGAGTCTCATAGCAAAGGTTCTGACTACTTGTGTAAATAAGGTATTTCTGTTTTTTTATTTTTAATACATTTGCAAAACAAATCTACAAACCTGTTTTTGCTTTCTCATTGTGGGTTATTGTGTGTAGATTGCTGAGGAATTAATCCATTTTAGAATAAGGCTGTAGCGTAACAAAATGTGGAAAAAGTCAATGGGTCTGAATACTTTCCAAAGGCACTGTATGTCAAACCTTTTAATCAGAATAAAAAGGACCAGGGAAAATCATAAACCTGTTCCCCACTATACGATATTAAATGTTTTGTCATAAACCTTTTTCAACCTGAAGCCGGGAGACTCTTTTTGAACACACTCAACCATTCACTTGTGAAGAAGAGAAGTGCATGTTGGAATACTAAGTTATCTATTAGTCAATTTCAGTTATAAATTCTAGGTAGCCTAGAGGTTAAGAGAGTTAGGCCAATAACCAAAAGGTTGCAGGTTCAAATCCCTGATCCAACAAAGTGAAAGATCAGTTGATTTTCAAAATACAGCTGCTATGAGCTACACCAGTGTCTTCCAACCCTGTCCTTCAGTACCCCCAACAGTATAGATTTTTGTTGTAGCCCTGAACAAACACACCTCATTTAACCCTAATCCTATAAATTGCTCTGGAAAAGAGTGTCTGTTAAATTACCCCAAAAATGGTCAACGGCTGTGTGTGTTTGTGTGATAACATGGGCGGCAGGTAGCTTAGTGGGTAAGAGCGTTGTGCCAGTAACTGAACGGTCGCAGGTTCTAATCCCCGAGCCGACTAGGTGAAAAATCTGTCGATGTGCCCTTAAGCAAGGCACTTAACCCTAATTGCTCCTGTAAGTTGCGCTGGATAAGAGCGTTGACTAAAATGTAAAATAACATGATCTTGTGACATCTTGATTGGGTCCTAAGCTGCTTAGGGAGAGTGTGTCAGTGTATGTTAAACATTGTCCTGCAGAGAGAGAGAGAATAAACAAGAAAGAGTGTTGAGAGCGTGTACTCTACTCCGATAGAGGTGTAGGCGCTATACAGTAGTAGTAAATTGTGATAATGACGTCCGGTGGAGGATTAACCTGCCAAGCAGCAATTCATCTGATGTGTGTATTGACTGGAAGTCAGCTGGAAGGAAACATAACCTACTGTTGGCCTCAGGAAGCTGGCTTGCCACCGTTACTATGGCAACGGAACTTTTGAAAATGAAGTGAAGAAGTGAATTCTGATTGCATAAATGGGACAGTAGATAAGGACATGGGTTAATGGTGAACCCAGCGTTTGAAAACAAAAAGGGGTACAAACAATCAGCCACCACCTCAAAGGGCAAAAAATTGCCCACGGGAAACAGAACTGAAAAATACAGTAAAACTCACGATATGTGCACATAAGGATGAAGAGTTAAAAGGGCTCTCTAATTGGCTATACTAATTCCAGACCTGGTTTAGCTACTCTTTAGTCCCACCCCTGACTGAGTCACCTCTCTCCAATATACTCAGGCAATTGACATTGAAATGTCTGTGTGTAATCAGGTAATGTGATGATTTACATGCGTGGTAGAGTCTGTGCCATTCTCACATAATGACACGTCTGATCACATGGTTCTTTAATGTACGTTCAGGGACACACTCGTCCTTCTGAGTCTCTGTTAATATCCTCTTCCAACTATCTTTGACTTTGAAATGAACAAATTATGAGAGTCTTAGGCTGTATGTGTGTGTGTGTGTGTGTGTGTTACCTCACTTTGTGCACGGGGGCATTGTCATGCTGAAACAGGAAAGTGCCTTCCCCAAACTGTTGCCACAAAGTTGGAAGCACTGAATCGTCTAGAATGTCATTGTATGCTGTAGCGTTAATATTTCCTTTCACTGGAGCTAAGGGGCCTAGCCCGAACTGTGAAAAATAGCGCCAGACCATTATTCCTCCTCCACCAAACTTTACAGTTGGCACTATGCATTCGGGCGGGTAGCGTTCTCCTGGCATCCGCCAAACAGAGATTAGTCCGTCGGACTGCCAGATGGTGAAGGGTGCCTTGTGTGTGGCTGCTCGGCCATGGAAACCCATTTCATGAAGCTCCCGACTAAAATTGATTGTGCTGACTTTGCTTCCAGAGGCAGTTTGGAACTCGGTAGTGAGTGTTGCAACCAAGGAAAGGCGGTTTTATGCGCTACATGCTTCAGAACTCGCCGGTCCCTTTCTGTGAGCTTGTGGGGCCTACCACTTCACGGCTGAGCCGTTGTTGCTCCTAGATATTTCCACTTCACAATAACAGCACTTACAGTTGACCAGGGCAACTCTAGCAGGGCAGAAATTTTATGAACTGACTTGTTGGAAAGATGGCATCCTATGTCGGTGCCAGGTTGAAAGTCACTAAGCTCTTCAGTATGTGCCATTCTACTGCCAATGTTTGTCTATGGAGATTGCATGGCTGTGTGCTCGATTTTATACACCTGTCAGAAACGGGTGTGGCTGAAATAGCCGAATGCACTAATTTGAAGGGGTGTCCGCATACTTTTGTATATATAATGTACAAACACACACACACGCACACACGCATACACACACGCATGCACACACACACACACACACACACAGACACACACACACACACACACAAACACAAACACACACATGCACGAACACAAACACACACACGGCTATGATTATCCTACTCAGACTCATCTGCTTAGGATATTGTCCTGGGATGCGTTCAGGAGCTCCAAGCGTTGCTGCTGAGATGGTTTGTTTATCCTCAGACTGGGAGAAGCACAGAGAACAGTAGTGTTTATCTTTGCAAACAGAGAGACTGCAGAGAACACAACCCTCCAGTTAGCCCCCTCTACTCCTAATAACTGATCCCAGGACTGTTCTAATAGTGTCTAGGCCATACAGTAATCTACTTACTGCAATTTACAATAAATAAATGCATTCTAGTAAGTAGCCTAAAATCATACAATGTAGTCACTTTAACGAAGCCTGGTTAAACTGGATTGAACACTGGTAAGTGGTTTAACCAGGCTGAATTCAATTGGCATGGAAAAGCAGATCTATCAATCTAGCCTTCCAAATAGCTGAGCTGAATGTGTAACATGGGTTAACTTTCTTTCTCTGACCACTGTGAGATGGAAGAAGCCAGGTAGGCTAACGTTACTAACTCAGTGAGCAAACACTCCCCCTAGTGGTCGTTCACAGAGCACCTCACAGCATCCATCCATCCCATTGGCCCAACTGGTGCCACGCCAACCAGACATGTGATGTCATCACAACCATCAGCAGACAGAGCCCTGTATTTCCAATAGAATGCTCTGCCCGTGAGGTTTATGCCACTGGTTATGTCCCAAATGGCACCCTATTCCCTATATAGTGCACTTCTTTTGTTCAGAGCCCTATGGGTCATAGTCAAAAGTAGTGCACTATAAAGAGAATAGGGTGCCATTTGGGACGCAAAAACTGTCAAGTCAGGAATATAACAAGAACCAGGCCCACATCCTAAGTGATCATAATAACAACATAACTGACTACAGTGCTTGGTCCTCTGTATGTGACTCAGACTAGTGAGTCAATAATCATATTATTGATATGTGCATTGATAGGATGAAATGACATAATCATGTTATAGCTTGGTGATGGGTTCTGCTCATGTTAGTCATGATCTCTTGAGGAATCCCTTACATGTCATAGGATTTCGCTACACCCACAATAACATCTGCTAAATATGTGTATGTGACCAATAAAAATGTGATTTGATTCAGTCTACGTCCCAAATGGCACCCTATGTCCTACATAGTGTGCTACTTTTGACCAGAGCCATATGGGCCCTGGTCAAAAGTAGTGCACTATATTGGGAATAGAGTTCCGTTTGGGACGGAGTTAGATTCCCAACATCACTACACTCTAGAGTTTATCAGTGGGGAAGTAACGGTTGTCTTTTAGATATCAGAGATGTCAGAGACAATAATTTAGCCATCCTTTCTACACTGATCTCTCATGCTGATATCTTCAAGCTGGGAAGACCCATTTCCCCCAAGGAAACATTTTTTATAAACCAGGCTTTACTGTATGTGTTTCCATCAAATTGACTTCTTGCGAATAATAGTGCACATAAAAATTACTTTTGCAGTTACATTCCCATGTACCGAATAAAAAACACAAGTTAAATGGGTTTTCCATCACATTTTCAACTCTATTGGTGGTTTTGTAACAAAACAATTTACCTTATATAACGAATGTGCCCAATCAGGTCTTGGCACGTGCGCTCTAGCCAACAGCTTGCAGATACAGTGTGAGTAGGCTAGCTATGAGATTATTATGGATAAGAGCAAGATTATTTTTATTTGTCAAACAGCAGCTAAGCATCGATGATCATGTCAACAGAATAAGACCCTCGATATTTATTGGAAAGGAGCACTTTCACCACTCTGTGAAGTTCATCATCACTTATTTAATGTTTAGCCTACTAAACAGCATACTTTCCAGAGTCGTAGTGGGATCACACAACATATCATCGCATAACTCCATGTTTACTTCGATATGATGGTTATTATCTCAATATTTACGCATAAAGCCGTTTCCACCACTATTTCTTGCATAATTCATTTTACTAACACAAAAAGATCCCACCTTGTCTAGCGTATTTTGTTTGTCGACATTTGGAAAGTTTACCGACAAATTAGCTGTTTCCATCAGGCCTGTCGTGACATTCTTTATCCGACATGTAATTTGCTTGCATAAAATGGTTGTATGGAAACCCGGTTAGTGTCATGTAGACGGGCCCAGGGCCCAGGGCTTACTGTGCTGATGAAAAGGAAAGGAGGCAGGCAGGGTGCTGACGACAGGGTACACAGACGCAGTCACGCCTGGTAATAGAGGGGACCTGGCTCTCACACACACACACACACACACACACACACACACACACACACACACACACACACACACACACACACACACACACACACACACACACACACACACACACACACACAAACACATACAAACACATACACACACATACACACACGGGATGCAGTGACACAGCGAAGCAGACTCACACACTCAAGCATTCACTCACGTATATACACCAGAGCTGTATGAGATAACCAAACAATGAAAGACATTTCAGTATTCAAGGACGTCACCTCCATGGTGCAGTGTTCCTGATAACACTAGCCATGTAGTGGTAGATAAACACATAACACACTGCCACACCGTGACTTCATACAGATATCAGTGCCCTCTGTCTGTCTGTCTGTGTGTGTGTATGTGTGTGTGTGTGTGTGTGTGTGTGTGTGTGTGTGTGTGTGTGTGTGTGTGTGTGCATTAATGCCGTGCATGAGCATGTGTGTATGCGTGCGTGTATGTAATAAAGAGCGTGCCGTGTATGTACGTCACAGTGCTGTGGTTCGATAAGATCGTGAGCTGGGCTGATTATGGACTCATTGGCAGAGAGCTATGACAGAGAGCCAGTCACACAGAATAACACACAGCACTCATTTAAATGTTAATTCCTCTCTCTCTCTCTCTCTCTCTCTGTTCCTTACTCTCCTTTCTCTATCTCTTTGAGTTTCCTTCTCTTAGATGTAAAGGAAATGATTTCTTCCTCTCTCTCTCTGATCTCTCTATCCCTCTTTCTCTTTTTATCTGCTAAGAGAACGTACAGCTACATCAGTGTCCTACAGTCTAGTCATGAATAGAAACCCATTTCACTGGGGCACTAGAAGGCTATCTGAGGATTCCTCTCCCGAAACTGAAAATATTTGAGACAAATAATTCCCTGAAATTGGTTTGTGGGGGATTAGAACAATGTGTTCTAAATATCTCTTCTATCTCTCTCCTGTGGGATGGTTGGGTTGTTTCACTGTTCTATCTCTCTCCTGTGGGATGGTTGGGTTGTTTCACTGTTCTATCTCTCTCCTGTGGGATGGTTGGGTTGTTTCACTCTGGGTATAGAGACAGTTATAGTAGGCCTTCAAGTCAATCTGTCTATGTTTCTCATTCTTATCTCTTTGTCATCTCATCTCATATCTTGCTGTTTTCAGTAGTAGCCTCCCTATGTGAACGAACTACAAACTCTGACTAGAGGTCTGGACCTTTATGGCACAGAGGGTAGCACATGGGCCACTTATTCACCCTCAATCGCTACTAAGACCCTAGAAGAGATGGCTGGATGGATGGATGGATGGATGGACGGACGAACAGACAGAAGCATCCCCCTCAGCATTCTGCAGGAGAAAAAGGAAGAGAGAGAGAGAGAGAGAGAGAGAGAGAGAGAGAGAGAGAGAGAGAGAGAGAGAGAGAGTGGGGGGGGGGTATTTATAGTAAGCAGAAATAAAATTATTGAAGTATTGAGTCAACAGCAGCTCAGTGTTCAGGGGAATTTACAGTCTCATTATATTACCATTCCCTTTCTGACAAATCATTATTCATATTCCCCTCATTTCACCCCTCCCTTCCTCTCCTGCCCTTTCTGGTCCACTCCTTTCTTCCACTATATTCCCTCCATCTTCTTTCTTCCTTCTCCTCTCCTCTCCTCTCCTCCACAACCCTGCCTTACTCTTCTCCTCTCCTCTCGTCACACACACACACACACACACACACACACACACACACACACACACACACACACACACACACACACACACACACACACACACACACACACACACACAAACACACACACACACACACACTCTCTCTCTCTTTTACTGGGTCTAAAATCTTGACCTGGGTAGCATTACTGAAGTTTCCTTATGTTATATGTGTAAGAACATAAAGCATTGAGACTGCACTGTGTGTCTGCATTTGTTTACGTTCTTCTGTACGTGTGCATGCGTGTTCATATGCATGTTCATATGAGTAGATAAAACATTGACAGTGCTGCATGTGTAGTTGGCTTGCATCTGACATGAAACATCTTCACAGATGGGCTGTGACTGGGATTCAATCTAAATGCAAAAGCCTCTGCCAGCAATATCAATCAAACGCATGCATATCTCTCTGGGAGTGTGTCTGGTGTGGGGGTGATCTGACACAGCATATCTGTTTGACAGTGTGTGGGAGAGAGACATAGATATTACCTGTATTTGAATATGCGTATTGAGCATTTCTTCTCCCTTTATTACACATTAACATTCTATATATTATCCCTGTCTTTCCCCATCTCCTTTTGTACCCCCTCTCCTTTAATACCCCCTCTCCTTTAATACCCCCTCTCCTTTTATACCCCCTCTCCTTTTATACCCCCTCTCCTTTAATACCCCCTCTCCTTTTATACCCCCTCTCCTTGTATACCCCCTCTCCTTTAATACCCCCTCTCCTTTTATACCCCCTCTCCTTTTATACCCCCTCTCCTTTTATACCCCCTCTCCTTTTATACCCCCACTCCTTTTATACCCCCTCTCCTTTTATACCCCCTCTCCTTTTATACCCCCTCTCCTTTTATACCCCCACTCCTTTTATACCCCCTCTCCTTTTATACCCCCTCTCCTTTTATACCCCCTCTCCTTTTATACCCCCTCTCCTTTTATACCCCCTCTCCTTTTATACCCCCACTCCTTTTATACCCCCTCTCCTTTTATACCCCCTCTCCTTTTATACCACCTCTCCTTTTATACCCCCTCTCCTTTAATACCCCCTCTCCTTTTATACCCCCTCTCCTTTTATACCGCCTCTCTCTCTTCTCTTCTTACCCCTTTATCTCTTTTCCCACTACTTCTCTTCATCACCCTCTCTCTATTTTTCTCAGTGAGTGAGGGATAGATGGGACAGATGGGTTGTGGAGTGTGTGATATGCAGAGTGGTGACCTCTCTCTCTTTCTCTCTCTCTGGCCATAGAGCCTTTCCCCCCGTCACAACCCCTATCCTCATAATCAGGGGGAGGAGGGAGAGGGAGAGAAAGGTGGAGGGAGAGTGAGGGAGAGAAGGAGAGGAGGGAGGAGGGAGAAGGGAGAGAGAGGAGGGTGGAGGGTGGAGGGAGAGAGGACAGTAGTAACCTGTGAGGGAAAAAGTAATCAACGGAATAATCAACCAAATAAATCACCCAGCTTATTTCATATTTGGTGTAAGATATGACTCCGCGTTGAAGAGACTACACACACACACACACACACACACACATTCTGTATGTACACACTATGAGAGCTACATAATATATCACATCACAACTCAGCAAGTTATAGAGAACATTAGATGTTGACTGTCAGTGTAAATACGTTGTTGATTTGATACATGACTACTAGCATCACTACTATAACCTGCCACATTCTTGCTATACTTGTTTAAATGAGCACCACACCTTCAAAGCAGTTGTATATCTCTGATAGCGACC
>NW_028164948.1:0-2000 GCF_964263955.1 Coregonus lavaretus
TTTTCATGGAGACATATGGTCTGAACAGATGATTGGACATATGCTGTCCCCCTCTCTATGAGTGGTCTGCAATGAGGAGTGAAGGAGAGACCTCTCATTCTTATTCTGACTGACAGGGATGTTCCATTATCTGAAGACATTAAACAGCAATCTGAATGGTAATGAACTACAAACCCTGCAGTAACTGTAAAACCCCAACTATAGCTTTATAGGTTACGGTTTCTAACCTCTAGATCAGGGTTCACCAACTGGCAGCTTTATTTGGCCCCCAAAGTTTTCTGAGCAAAAATAAATACATTTTAATTTAATTGTTGGACATAAGAGTATAAAAACACCAGCAAATCCGCCCCAAGTGATTTTAATTTAGGAAATATGTTCCAAAGTATTCCCACGCATAATAGAGAGATACTGTATATACACTACCAGTCAAAAGTTTGGACACTTGTTGGCTGCTTTTCCTTCACTCTGCCATCCGACTCATTCCAAACCATCTCAATTGGGTTGAGGTCGGGGGATTGTGGAGGCCAGGTCATCTGATGCAGCACTCCATCACTCTCCTTCTTGGTAAAATAGCCCTTACACAGCCTGGAGGTGTGTTGGGTCATTGTCCTGTTGAAAAACAAAAGCCCAAACCAGATGGGATGGTGTATCGCTGCAGAATGCTGTGGTCGCCATGCTGGTTAAGTGTGCCTTGAATTCTAATTAAATCACAAACAGTGTCACCAGCAAAGCACCCCCGCACCATAACACCTCCTCCTCCATGCTTTACGATGGGAACCACACATGCGGAGATCATCCGTTCACCCACACCACGTCTCACAAAGACAGTGGTTGGAACCCAAAATCGCAAATTTGGACTCCAGACCAAAGGACAATTTCCACCGGTCTAATGTCCATTGCTCGTGTTTCTTGGCCCAAGCAGGTCTTCTTCTTATTGGTGTCCTTTAGTAGTGGTTTCTTTGCAGCAATTCGACCATGAAGGCCTGATTCACACAGTCCCCTCTGAACAGTTGATGTTGAGATGTGTCTGTGACTTGAACTCTGTGAAGCATTTATTTGGGCTGCAATTTCTGAGGCAGGTAACTCTAATGAACTTATCCTCTGCAGCAGAGGTAACTCTGGGTCTTCCATTCCTGTGGTGGTCTTCATGAGTGCCAGTTTCATCATAGCGCTTGATGGTTTTTGTGACTGCACTTGAAGAAACTTTTTTCTTCAAAAAAAGTTCTTGAAATGTTCCGTATTGACTGACCTTCATGTCTTAAAGTAATGATGGACTGTCGTTTCTCTTTGCTTATTTGAGCTGTTCTTGCCATAATACCTTGTCACAACACAACTGATTGGCTCAAACGCATTAAGGAAAGAAATTCCACAAATTAACTTTTAAGAAGGCACACCTGTTAATTGAAATGCATTCCAGGTGACTACCTCATGAAGCTGGTTGAGAGAATGCCAAGAGTGTGCAAAGCTGTCATCAAGGCAAAGGGTGGCTATTTGAAGAATCTCAATTGTTTAACACTTTTTTGGTTACTACATGATTCCATATGTGTTATTTCATAGTTTTGATGTCTTCACTATTATTCTACAATGTAAGAAATAGTCAAAATAAAGAAAACCCTTGAACGAGAAGGTGTGTTCAAACTTTTGACTGGTAGTGTATGTGATAGTATAAAAATGTAAGCAAGTTTTGAAATGATTATGTTTTAGTCAGATATATTTGTTTGGGCATCTTGCGTTCAATTTGCAAAACAATTATGATCCCTGCTTTAGATTGAGTTTCTGAGAGGTCAGTCCAGCGGTGTAATCATTAGCCCAAACAGTTAAACGAGAGTTTCTATTGGACAAATTCAGGTAGGTCCCTCCCCGTTTGGTTCCGTTTGCTTCCGTTTGGTTCCGTTTAGTTCCTAGTGAATACACCCCGGTTGAGACCCAACTATGACTTCAATTTCAAGCCCTTCAGTTTGTGCCCTCCCCCCCAGTACATTCCAGTGTGTCATGGAGTG
>NW_028164947.1:0-9763 GCF_964263955.1 Coregonus lavaretus
TTCGCTTGTTTAGAGACAGACTGCCAACAGACTGAAGACAGACTGCAGACAGACTGAAGACAGACTGCAGACAGACCGCAGACAGACAGCAGACAGACAGCAGACAGACTGAAGACAGACTGAAGACAGACAGCTGACAGATTGCCAATAGACAGCATACAGACTGCCGGCAGACTGGGGACAGACTGCCAACAGATTGCCAACAGACAGCAGAAAGACAGCAGACAGACTGCTGACAGATTGCCAATAGACTGCCGACAGACTGCTGACAGACAGCATACAGACTGCCGACAGACTGCCGACAGACTGCGACAGACAGGAGACTGACTGCCGACAGACTGCCGACAGAAAGGACCGAGCCAATTCCTCCGTGGTTATAAAAGTCACCCTCACATCAATGAACGGACACAGAGGTCATTTTACAGCATCACCTCAAGGTTTCACAGCAGTACAACTACTATCTACTGCAGCTGCCACCAACCCTGGTCCTGGAGACACACAGCAGGGAGTGCAGGGTTTGATTCCAGCCCTGCACCACCACACCTGATTCAACTAATCATAACTGAGTCAACACTAGGGTTGGGCGTTATCCCGATTTTCATATCGTCATCCCGGGATTTAAGGTATTACCGGCTTAGTACACAAGGGGGAGCCAAAAACGCTAACAAAAAACCCATTAGGGGTTTATGACCAGAACGCTAACAAAATTAGCTACAAGTAATAGCGAATTTCCATGGAGGCTGCTAGCTAAATATGCTAACGAGCGCAAACAGCAGTCCAGCTCATAAAGTTATACATATATAGGTAGGCGCTACCGAATGTAATTTTTTGGTGAGTTTGAACATTTACAAGCGAATGTGGACGAGAGAGATTGGTTAAATGAACAGTACTGGGGCAGCATGGGTACACGGCTGTGTCTGTGTGGAGTCTGGAGTCGCCAGGGTAACGGGCCTGCCTGCTCTGCTCGGAGAAGATGGGGGAGGAGCAGACAGCCGAGAACGGAAAGGAGAAAAAAACTTAAGGAAATCAAAAGATAGCAGTGGCAGCTGGACAAATAACTAATCCAAAGGGCTTTGACTTCTCCAACATGGCAGAAAGCCAACACAATATGATGCCCCGTCACCTTATTCATTCAGCCACTTACTTAGAAAACTAGCAAGTTAAACTTAGGGGTCGCATTAATGCAGAATTCTTCATTTTTCACACAGGAAAAAAAATATAAAACGCAAAATAAATATCTTGCTGCGTTTTGTAAGATCGCAGATCTATTGTAAATTCTGCTCAGCTTCAGACTAATGTTGTGCTTCAGTTTCACTTCTCCACTCGGGTGAGAATTCACGAACGGGCATTTACATTTTACATTTACATTTTAGTCATTTAGCAGACGCTCTTATCCAGAGCGACTTACAGTTAGCACATATATTATTTTATCAAACCCACAACCCTGGCGTTGCAAACGCCATGCTCTACCAACTGAGCTACATCCCCTGCCGGCCATTCCCTCCCCTACCCTGGACGACGCTGGGCCAATTGTGCGCCGCCCCATGGGTCTCCCGGTCGCGGCCGGCTACGACAGAGCCTGGATTCGAACCAGGATCTCTAGTGGCACAGCTAGCACGCCTTAGACCACTGCGCCACTCGCAGCAGACAGCTCTCTGACTGATGTGTAGGTAATTTTCTGTGTAGCAGATGTGAAGCTACTTTCTACCTAGTTTTAGACGTTCAAATGTCGCCTGGAGTGTTTAATAAAACAACAACAAAAATTCCCTTGAGTGCGCATTTAATCTGGTGGTTCCCACAGGTATGGATTGAGAAACACAGGATTAGTTGAATCGGGTCTGTTAGTGCCGGGCTGGAACAAAAGCCTGCATCCTCTGTATCTCACCAGGACCAGGGTTGGAGACCACTGTTCTACAGGGATATCAGTCACTTTGGGGACAGCTATGTGAGTGTAGGACTGGACAGGGCTGGGCAAGGCTGGGGAGGTGTTGTTACCACTCCAGTCCACAAGGAGCGCTGGGGGCCCGCTGTCACCTGTCCCTGTATCATCTCTCCATGAAGAAGAGTTCCAGATCCTGAAGAAGGTTCTAGAACCATGAAGAAGAGTTCCAGAACACTGAAGGTTTGTGAATAACGAAGAGAGTTCCAAAAAACATGAAGGTTCCAGAACAATGAAGAAGGGTTCCAGAACCATGAAGAAGATCACTAGGAGAGTTCCAGTGCTCTCTCTCTCCTTCTTCAGACATAGCAGCAGTTCAGTAGAATCAGAGCGTTCCATGTTTAGTCTCTCAGGTCCATTGTTTAGTTTAGAACACTCACAACCCTCTAGAATGAGGACTGCATCTGAAGCAGCAGTTTACCCATTCTCTCTTCTCACTGGAGTTCCATCATTCCTTCATTATTCCTCTCTTACTGATGTTGAAATAGCCCATGTACATATACAGTTGAAGTCGGAAGTTTATAATACACCTTAGCCAAATACATTTAAATTCAGTTTTTCACAATTCCTGACATTTAATCCTAGTACAAATTCCCCACTTCATTTTAAGAATGTGAAATGTCAGAATAATAGTAGAGAGAATGATTTATTTCAGCTTTTATTTATTTCATCACATTCCCAGTGGGGTCAGAAGTTTACATGCACTCAATTAGTATTTGGTAGCATTGCCTTTAAATTGTTTAACTTGGGTCAAACGTTTCGGGTAGCCTTCCACAAGCTTCCCACAATAAGTTGGGTGAATTTTGGCCCATTCCTCCTGACAGAGCTGTAACTGAGTCAGGTTTGTAGGCCTCCTTGCTCGCACACGCTTTTTCAGTTCAGCCCACACATTTTCTATAGGATTGAGGTCAGGGCTTTGTGATGGCCACTCCAATACCTTGACTTTGTTGTCCTTAAGCCATTTTGCCACAATTTTGGAAGTATGCTTGGGGTCATTGTCCATTTGGAAGACATATTTGCGACCAAGCTTTAACTTCCTGACTGATGTCTTGAGATGTTGCTTCAATATATCCACATAATTTTCCTTCCTCATGATGCCATCTATTTTGTGAAGTGCACCAGTCCCTCCTGCAGCAAAGCACCCCCACAGCATGATGCTGCCACCCCCATGCTTCACGGTTGGGATGGTGTTCTTCGGCTTGCAAGCCTCCCAAACATAACAATGGTCATTATGGCCAAACAGTTCTATTTTTGTTTCATCAGACCAGAGGACATTTCTCCAAAAAGTATGATCTTTGTCCCCATGTGCAGTTGCAAACCGAAGTCTGGCTTTTTTATGGCGGTTTTGGAGCAGTGGCTTCTTCCTTGCTGAGCGGCCTTTCAGGTTATGTCGATATAGATACTTTTGTACCTGTTTCCTCCAGCATCTTCACAAGGTCCTTTGCTGTTTTTCTGGGATTGATTGCACTTTTCGAACCAAAGTACGTTCATCTCTAAGCGACAGAACGCATCTCCTTCCTGAGCGGTATGGCGGCTGCGTGGTCCCATGGTGTTTATATTTGCGTACTATTGTTTGTACAGATGAACATGGTACCTTCATGCGTTTGGAAATTGCTCCCAAGGATGAACCAGACTGGAGGTCTACAAAAAAAAATTCTGAGGTCTTGGCTGATTTATTTTGATTTTCCCATGATGTCAAGCAAAGAGGCACTGAGTTTGAAGGTAGGCCTTGAAATACACCAAAGGTATACCTCCAATTGGCTCAAATGATGTCAATTAGCCTATCAGAAGCTTCTAAAGCCATGACATCATTTTCTGGAATTTTCCAAGCTGTTTAAAGGCACAGTCAACGTAGTGTATGTAAACTTCTGACCCACTGGAATTGTGATAGAGTGAATTATAAGTGAAATAATCTGTCTGTAAACAATTGTTGGAAAAATGACTTGTGTCATGCACAAAGTAGATGTCCTAACCGACTTGCCAAAACTATAGTTTGTTAACAAGAAATTTGTGGAGTGGCTGAAAAACGAGTTTTAATGACTCCAACCTAAGTGTATGTTAACTTCCGACTTCAACTGTATGTCCATATATGGTAGGCTCCACTACTATCCATTAGGCTATTGGAGAATTCAATTCAATTCAATAGACAGTACTATTAACTTTTCAACTCCCCTCTTAGCAATCATTGACCTCTGACTTCTGGGCTTTGAGCCTTTTGGGCTCTACATTTACATTTTAGTCATTTAGCAGACGCTCTTATCCAGAGCGACTTACAGTTAGTGAGTGCATACATTATTTTGTATTTTTCATACTGGCCCCCCATGGGAATCGAACCCACAACCCTGGCGTTGCAAACACCATGCTCTACCAACTGAGCTACATCCCTGCCGGCCATTCCCTCCCCTACCCTGGACGACACTGGGCAAATTGTGCGCCGCCCTCATGGGTCTCCCGGTCGCGGCCGGCTACGACAGAGCCTGGATTCGAACCAGGATCTCTAGTGGCACAGCTAGCACTGCGATGCAGCGCCTTAGACCACTGCACCACTCGGGAGGACGTAGCTTTCTCTCGCTCCCCACTGGGCACACACTGGTCGAATCAACATTGTTTCCACATCATTTTAATGAAATTACGTTGAACCAACGTGGAAAAGACGTTGAATTGACGCCTGTGCCCAGTCTCTCTATCGTTTTCTCTACAACTGGAATGGCTTTTACACCGGGTATGATAAGTATTCACCCCCCCCCCTTGGATTTTCAAATTTTGTTGCGTTACAAAGTGGAATCGAAATGGATTTAATTATGATTTTTTTTGTCATTGATCTATACAAAATACTCCATAATGTCAAGGCGAAAATGTAATTCTACAAATGTTTACAAATGAATAAAAATTCTATAACTAAAATATATCAGTTGCATTAGTATTCAGCCCCTTTGTTTAGACAAGCCTAAATTAGTTCAGGAGTAAAATGTGGCTTAAAGCTAGAATCCTTAATTGTTAGACATTTTTGGACTTAATGATATATATATATAAGAGTGTTGGACCAGTAAAGACAGTTTAATATTGGCAGCAGGTAACCTAGTGGTTAAGAGTGTTGGACCATCAAGACAGTTTAATATGGGCAGCAGGTAACCTAGTGGTTAAGAGTGTTGGACCATCAAGACAGTTTAATATGGGCAGCAGGTAACCTAGTGGTTAAGAGTGTTGGACCATCAAGACAGTTTAATATGGGCAGCAGGTAACCTAGCGGTTAAGAGTGTTGGACCATCAAGACAGTTTAATATGGGCAGCAGGTAACCTAGTGGTTAAGAGTGTTGGACCATCAAGACAGTTTAATATGGGCAGCAGGTAACCTAGTGGTTAAGAGTGTTGGACCATCAAGACAGTTTAATATGGGCAGCAGGTAACCTAGTGGTTAAGAGTGTTGGACCATCAAGACAGTTTAATATGGGCAGCAGGTAACCTAGTGGTTAAGAGTGTTGGACCATCAAGACAGTTTAATATGGACAGCAGGTAACCTAGTGGTTAAGAGTGTTGGGCCATCAAGACAGTTTAATATGGGCAGCAGGTAACCTAGTGGTTAAGAGTGTTGGACCATCAAGACAGTTTAATATGGGCAGCAGGTAACCTAGTGGTTAAGAGTGTTGGACCATCAAGACAGTTTAATATGGGCAGCAGGTAACCTAGTGGTTAAGAGTGTTGGACCATCAAGACAGTTTAATATGGGCAGCAGGTAACCTAGTGGTTAAGAGTGTTGGACCATCAAGACAGTTTAATATGGGCAGCAGGTAACCTAGTGGTTAAGAGTGTTGGACCATCAAGACAGTTTAATATGGGCAGCAGGTAACCTAGTGGTTAAGAGTGTTGGACCATCAAGACAGTTTAATATGGGCAGCAGGTAACCTAGTGGTTAAGAGTGTTGGACCATCAAGACAGTTTAACAGAACCCGGTTGACATTTTAGGGATGATGTTTTTAGGGATGTTTTTCCAGTGTGGCAACAACGTGTCAGGGTCATGTTATCATTATGTCTGAGCTGAGGTATCCTCTCAGGTGATATGGCTGTAGTAGTAGGTGTATTCTTAAATCATCAATTCAATCACATCAACCACACAATCAGAACCCTGGAGGTGAGAGACTGATACTCCCTTTTATGACATCATCAAAGAGCGACGAGTAATCTGTATTACCTGGCTCTCACGTTTCAGTTAAAATGAACGCATCAACAGAATACACTTAAACACACACACGCCTCGGTGCAGGAGCCAGAACTGGTCAGTCAGAGGAGTGTGTTCTGAACTGTACTGTAGGTTGTTGATTAAACACCAGTTACATGTAAACCCTCCACTCAGTCTCAGCGGAGGATCACAGCAGTGAGTGACAGCAGCACAGCCAATAGGAAGCAGAGAAAAGTCCCAGCAGGGCGGGATGCCGCGTTACTATTGGCTCTCTTGACCCCACTGGGCGGGCCAACTGAAGTCCTGGGGACACACTTGTTCCTCCTGCGAGGGGCGACGGAAGGGTTGTATTTATCCCCTCCAGGGGTGTAGTCCTCCTCCCCCTCCCTCATTACCTGCACCTCGTTCTGAACCCCCTGCCCCCCCTTCCCCTTGCGGCCCCGGCTACAGTTCCCGTGGCTCCCCTTGGGTGGCCTGGGCAGGGGTAAGGGTAAGGGCGATGGGGACGGGTCCCCGTTGTTCTGGTCCCCATGCGGGAGGTGTGGGTGCTGGTGGTGGTTATGGAGGTGCTTGTGGTTCCTGCGATGGAGTCGATGGTCCTCGTCTTTCGTCAGGGACTCCCCGAGCTCGGCCTCCCCGCCTACGACCCCTCCTCCCCGGGCTTCTCCCGCTGAACAGCTGGGTAGGTCCTCCTTCCTCAGCCCCTTCAGGTCCCGGCCCTGGAGCTCTGGAGGGGAAACGCACTCCAGCACCGACGTAGAGCCCCGGAACCTCCGCAGCCAGTCCCACAGTGGGAGAGCCTGGATCATGATAATATACATTTAAATATATATATATAATAGACAAATCAATTTAATGTAATAATGCACACTTTTCAAAACACCCAAGAACAGCTTACATTAAAAAACAATAAAACAAAATTTAAATAGTGCAATTAAAATCAATCAAAATAGCACATGAAACAAGCACAAACGGGGGGAGATAGTCACAATATGGTCAATCATTACAGTGTCTAGGCTAGCTAAAGATGTGTGTTAGTGGTGTTATTTTTTTAAAATCCACCTTGCAGTCACACTCCCAGGGGTTGTTGTTGAGTCTGAGGTACTCCAGAGCAGGCAGCAGGGCCAGGCTGGCCCCAGACAGCTCGGTCAGAGAGTTGTTGAACAGGTAGAGGGTAGTGAGGCGACCCAGGTCATGGAAGGCCAGACGGTGGACCCACTGCATTAGATTAGATTAGAAAACGTTGACGCTAAATGCCATATTTAATATCCTAATTTATTCTATATTATTTTCTGTACTTGATGCAATTCCTTTAGCAGCATTGTATACATACAGACAAAATCCCCATTCCAACAAGAAGAGACATATTACAGCACCAGCAATAGACTGTTACAATCCCTGGTGATGAAGTGCAATTTAGTCCAACATCTTATCCAAGTGAAAGAATGCATCAGGGAGGGGTGAAAGAGTTCTTGGCTCTGGTGGTCCCAACGTTGGGGTGTCTGGTGTGCCGGCTGGTCTAGCGGTAAAGACTTTGTATTGTGTGTACCTGTAGCCGGTTCTGGTGTAGTAAGAGGCGGTCCAGGACTCCCAGCCCCCTGAAGGTGTTCTGGTGGAGGGACCAGAGCTGGTTGCCATGGAGAAAGAGGTGGCTGAGGTTCAGCAGGTCCACAAACAGATCATCCTCCAGGAACTCCAACTGGTTGTCCTGAGGAGGGATTAGGGGGAGGAAGAGGGATGAGGGGGGGGGGGGGGGGGGGGGGGGGAGATATGAGGGGGATATTTGAGGGGGAGGAGGAAGGGGGTGGGATGAGGGGGAGATATGAGGGGGAGGGGAGGGATGAGGGGAGGGATGAGGGGGAGGAGGAGGGGTGTGGGATGAGGGGGAGATATGAGGGGGAGGGGAATGATGAGGGGGAGGGATGAGGGGGAGGAGGACGGGGGTGGGATGAGGGGGAGGGGAGGGGAGGGATGAGGGGGAGGAGGAGGGGGGTGGGATGAGGGGAGGGGTGGGATGAGGGGGAGGCGGAGGGATTGGGGGAGAGAGGGATGAGGGGGAGGCATGAGGGGGAGGGGAGGGGTGGGATGAGGGGGAGGGATTGAGGGGAGGGGAGGGGTGGGATGAGGGGGAGGGGGAGGGGAGGGGTGGGATGAGGGGGAGGGATGAGGGGGAGGGGAGGGGAGGGGAGGGGAGATGTGAGGGGGAGGGGAGAAGTGGGGACAGATATACAGATGTAGTATCTTAATCCGATCACTCTGTTGTCAGGAAAATCATAATTGCCCTAGTAGTAACATTAATTCACTGAAAACCCACAGTTCTCTTTCTCTCACTAGATCTCACACCTAAACTGTAGCCTACTGTAGCCTATCAAAACTAATTTAGCATTTTAAATTAATATTTTTTTTATATATATATACACTACCGGTCAAAAGTTTTAGAACACCTACTCATTCAAGGGTTTTTCTTTATTTTTACTATTTCTACCTTGTAGAATAATAGTGAAGACATCAAAACTATGAAATAACACATGTAGTAACCAAAAAAGTGTTAAACAAATCAAAATATATTTTATATTTGAGATTCTTCAAATAGCCAGCCTTTGCCTTGATGACAGCTTTGCACTTTTCTGGTTATTCTACAATGTAGAAAATAGTAAAAAAAATGAAAAACCCTTGAATGAGTAGCTGTTGTAAAACTTTTGACCGGTAGTGTATATAATCAAGTCCTCCTGCTGCAGGATTATTTTACTCCCGTGACAAAACTGGTCAAATTAAGATCCTACATCTGTTTAAGACAAATATAGAAAGTGGGATGTGGTGTCAGGAGGCTTGTGTTCACTGGATTATGGTTGGCCTTTCACTGTAGCCATGATGTGTGTAACTAGCTATCTAATATGGCCTCGATTTCTATTATATTCCCCTACCTGTAGATAGAGGTACTGCAGGCTGCTGAGCCCCTCGAAGATCCCCGGCGGCAGGCTGAGCAGCCCACAGTGGTAGAGGTGCAGGGCGTGCAGCCGGCCTAGGCCCTGGAAGGTGTCCGAAGCCAGAGCCCTCAGGTGACGGTTGTCCCCCAAATCCAGCTCCTCCAGGCGGGCAAAGCCATGGAAGGTGGAGGCCTGGATGTAGAGATGTTGTTGGAGTAAAGCCACAGCATGGCCGTTGTGGGCTGAAGTGGCCTCGCAGCAGACGCTGGATCTTGTTGTTCTGGAGGGAGGGAATAGAGAAACAAAGGATGTTTAGGGTCTGGACGTATCAGATCAGGGCTCTTTGGAAACCGGCATTGACGGATGGGAACATTGGAAATTATAATTAGACATAACTATTTCAAAAGAAGAAGTCCAAGACGCTCAGCATAAAAAAAAAATAGAAGGGCTTTTAATTTCCTAGACATGGTTCAAGTGGCTCCTACCTGCAGGAAGACCCTCTCGCTCTGGGCTGGGATCTCCTCTGGGACAGACAGAAAGTTATGTGCCTGACAGGATACGGTGCTGGGAGAGGTGTAGCAAATACAATCCCTGGGACAGGGGGAGGAGAAGTCCAGGCCGCACAGGACGAGGAGCAGCTCTACACCTCCAGAACCTGACAGAGGAAAGAGAGGAGAGGAAGTTAGTTGGGACACACAGCACCAGCATCACAACCTTCAC
>NW_028164946.1:0-12500 GCF_964263955.1 Coregonus lavaretus
CTCCCTCCCTCCCTCCCTCCCTCCCTCCCTCCCTCCCTCCCTCCCTCCCTCATCTCCCCTCCCTCTCCATCCCTCCTTCTCCATCCCTCTCTCCCCTTCCTCCAATAATTTCTTGTAGTGTCTCCTAAATGTGTGTAAGAGCATGTGTTAATTCCACCATAATTTAATAAAGAGAGGCTGAACCGAGTTGCCTCCACCGTGAGAAGGTGTTAGAGTCAATTATACAGAGTACATAGTGTAGCTTAGACCTCCAGGGACATCCAGAGAAAGGGGGGTAGGCCTGCTCTTATACCCCACCTGAGAGTGCCTGTCTCTGGGAAGGAATCACTCAGCTCTCCCCTAAGACCCTCCAGGGCACGAGTCCATTTAAGAGTAATGTACTCTACTGGGCTGGGATGGGCGAGGAATGGAGGGAGGGAGGCAGGGAGGGAGGGAGAGAGAGAGAGACCGGAGAGAGAGAATGAGAGAGAGAGAGGGGGGGGGGGAGAGAGAGAGAGAGAGAGAGAGAGAGAGAGAGAGAGAGAGAGAGAGAGAGAGAGAGAGAGAGAGAGAGAGATAGACTCATGCCACTAGACTGTGTTAGCCCTCTGAGCTAAAGTCTAGAGACTGTCCATTACACAAACCTACAGAACTAAAGAAGTCTAGAGAGATGAATATTCCACCGACCCAGTCAAACCTAGAAAACCAAGAGTTAAGAAAGAAAGAAAGAAAGAAAGAAAGAAAGAAAGAAAGAAAGAAAGAAAGAAAGAAAGATGGAGAGAAAATAAGATTAATATTCCACCTACCCAATCTATTGTCGTTGTTCCCAAAGTCCAGTAAGTATTTGACGACATGGTAGTTATTCCAGACGTACAGCAGATTGTCTCTGGGATTGTAGTCCACTGCTGCTATGTACTGGTAAGAGTTAGGGAAGGGGATGGACACGTAGGTCTCTTTACTCTGGGTGGTACTGTACATATAATCTATCTTATTGCCCGTTGCCTCGTTGTCGTCGTCCTCGTAGACGGTCTTCACCACGTAGAGCACGCCACACACCATGAAGGCGTTGGAGGCGGTCCGCTTGTCGTAGGCGGTATCCCAGGACCCTTCGATGCGGAGCGTGTAGGGGTTGAGCTGCGAGACGACGATGCGTCCGTTGTTCGTCTCCGTGGCGTACAGGACCCAGAGGCCGATCTCGTCGACGGCGAGGTCGATGTCCGACTTGCCGCCCCAGCGGTACGGCGAGGTGTCGTGGTAGTTGGCGTTGGCGATGATGGCCTCGCCGCTCTTGATGCGCGTGCGGAGGTCGAACTTGACGATGTTGCGCGTCCGCTCCTTGTTGAAGAATAATGCTCCGTCGTAGACCACGAAGCCTGTTCCGTCGACGCGGTGAGGGAGCTTGTACGTGGTCGTCGGTCGTCCTGGAATAATATAATAATATAATTATAATGCATTTTATTTTAAGCGCTTTTCAAAACACCTAGGGGAAGTTTCCCCAGACACAGATTCTCCATTGAAAGAGCTTTTTTAGTCCAGGACTAGTTCTGTGTCTGGGAAACTCAGCCATGTCACCAGTGAGACAAGTCAGTATTCGACATCCATCCATGTCTGAGGAAGTCAGGAGACAATGTGGAAACTGGCCACTAGGGGCAACAGTAAGCGCTGTTACCTTCAAGTAGGTTTCGGTTTTGCTAGGTCATTGTAACCATCTTCCTCTGGTGCCAAAGGTTGCATGTTCGAATCCAGCAATAGAAAGTTATTTTTGAGAATTTTGTTTTAAGCCTATCCCAAACCTTAACCCTTACCTTAACCACTTGGAGTTAATGCCTAACCTTAAGATTTTGGAGTTAATGACTAAACTTAACCTTAAACGCTTCGAAATTTGACATTTGCAACAACTTCGAAATTTGACGTTTGAGAAACATGGATGAACGTCTAATTCAGACGGGAGACTGCGAGAGCTAGTCGGGGAAAACTGGCCCCTATAGTCACATCACATGATCCATTAGCAAAGTTGAATAAAAAAACAGCAATAAAATCCCACATAAAAATAAAAGAATTTCATTTAAAAAATGGTAATAAAATCTTGACCTGCGATGAAGTCCTCTTTGGAGGAGTACTCTGTGAGTGTGTCGGTACGGTAGGGGGTCCAGGGCATGTAGTATATCTTATCAGAGGCCTGGAATGGATCTTTACACCAGGCTCCTGATTGGTGGTCTGACTCAAACAGGTGTTCACTCTGATACACACCTCGTAGGATACCTGGACACAGGAACACTGGAGAGGGAGGAGGAGGAGGAGGAGGAGGAGGATGAGGAAGAGGAGGAGGAGGAGGAAGAGGAGGAGGAGGAGGAGGAGGAGGAGGAGGAGGAGGAGGAGGAGGAGGATCAATCAATTGTGTTGATGGTGCATTTATTGAGATGTAGGCTTGTTAGCTGCTTATCATGGTTTTCATTGACGATGTATCTCAAGTGCATGTAGGCTAGTTAACGTCTCATTATCCTCTATGTGTATCTCTATGTGTATCTCTATGTGTTCTCTATGTGTATCTCTGTGTGTTCTCTATGTGTATCTCTATGTGTATCTCTATGTATTCTCTATGTGTATCTCTATGTATTCTCTATGTGTATCTCTATGTGTTCTCTATGTGTTCTCTATGTGTATCTCTATGTGTATCTCTATGTATTCTCTATGTGTATCTCTATGTGTATCTCTATGTATTCTCTATGTGAATCTCCATGTATTCTCTATGTGAATCTCCATGTATTCTCTATGTGTAGCTCCATGTATTCTCTATGTGTAGCTCCATGTATTCTCTATGTGTAGCTCCATGTATTCTCTATGTGTATTCTCTATGTGTATCTCTATGTATTCTCTATGTGTATCTCCATGTATTCTCTATGTGTATCTCCATGTATTCTCTATGTGTAGCTCCATGTATTCTCTATGTGTATCTCTATGTATTCTCTATGTGTATCTCTATGTATTCTCTATGTGAATCTCCATGTATTCTCTATGTGTAGCTCCATGTATTCTCTATGTGTAGCTCCATGTATTCTCTATGTGTATTCTCTATGTGTATCTCTATGTATTCTCTATGTGTATCTCCATGTATTCTCTATGTGTATCTCCATGTATTCTCTATGTGTAGCTCCATGTATTCTCTATGTGTATCTCTATGTATTCTCTATGCGTATCTCTATGTATTCTCTATGTGAATCTCCATGTATTCTCTATGTGTATCTCTATGTATTCTCTATGTGTATCTCTATGTATTCTCTATGTGTAGCTCCATGTATTCTCTATGTGTAGCTCCATGTATTCTCTATGTGTAGCTCCATGTATTCTCTATGTGTATCTCTATGTATTCTCTATGTGTATCTCCATGTATTCTCTATGTGTATTCTCTATGTGTATCTCTATGTATTCTCTATGTGTATCTCCATGTATTCTCTATGTGTATTCTCTATGTGTATCTCTATGTATTCTCTATGTGTAGCTCCATGTATTCTCTATGTGAATCTCCATGTATTCTCTATGTGTAGCTCTATGTAAGTGTTTTCCTCTGTGTTTCAGGTACTTTTAAAAACTGTTTTAACTGTACAATTGTTTTACCTAAAATAAAATAAATCAGTCAGTCTGTCTGTCTGTCTGTCTGTCTGCCAGCCAATCAATCAATCAATCAATCAATCAATCTCTTACGAAAAGGGCTGTGTATGTGTTGTTGTGAGAAAATATGAGTAGATAGATTAGTAGCAGGTAATCTGGGTCCGGGAAACCAGCCCAAAATGTATTATATCTGCTAACAGTAGCTAGTCTACTATTAGTGCTATGTACTGGGTTACTCATAGGCTGCCAGTGCAGCCATGTCAAGCTCCTAATGCCAACTAAACAACTGTACCGTTTACTGTCAATGTGTCGTATGTTTTGTCGTATTGTATCTCAGACACTCAGGGTTATTATATGTCTGTTATCTAAGATATTAATAGATATCTCTCAAACCCTTCCTCTCTTCTCTGTTGCCAACCCTCCCTCCCTCCCTCCTCTCCCTCCCTCCCTCCCTCCCTCCCTCCCTCCCTCCCTCCCTCTCTCTCTCTCTCTCTCCCTCCCTCCCTCCCATCCATCTCTCTCTCCTGTTCTCTTTTCATCTCGTACTCCTCATTAGTCTCATACCGCTCTCTCTTTCTAATTCTATTTTTGTCTGAAAACTGCTGAGACACACACACACACAATACATGCACACAATACACACACACTACACACACACACTACACACACACTCCACACACACACTACACACACACACACACACACACAATACACACACACACACACTACACACACACTACACACACACACACACTACACACACACACACTACACGCACACACACACACACACACTACACACACACACACACACACTACACACACACTACACACACACTACACACACTGCTGCGTGCATTAGTGTCTAACTAACAGTCTTTCAGTCCCTGCTGGTTTTATGAGATTGTTCCGGTAATTCCTTTCCCACACTGGCCGTTATATTACCGAGTCGGAATACCGGGAATGCTGGGATTGTATTTTATGATTTATGTGTGTGTAGCTCTGTGTGTGTGTATGTGTGTGTGTGTATCTGCCTGTGTGTGTTTGGAGACGTGCATTCTGGGAAGCCGGTGCAGTGCCGGAGTCTTGGGGACTCACATGTCATGTCACAGGAATGTCAAGGAAAAGATTTCCAGATGTGAGCTTCGGTTTCCCCATTTTTCCATTCCCACAATAGAATTCGGGGTTTCTTTATTTTGGGAACGTTTGATTGATTTGAAACAATGGTCATTTGAAATGCAGTATGGGAACAGTGGTTCTGTTGGTCGTTGTTAATTTAGAGATACGGGCATCGTTGATTTAGTGTTTGTGTTGTATGGAGGGTTGAGAGCAGAGCACACGGGTAATACTACAAAACAGGATCAATGCATTAGCCAGCTAACTTTGATAAACAACCAGAAATAACTGATGATTTTCTGGTTCATTAAGAAAGCTGAATGTCCCTTTCCCATCTCTACAGAGGAACTCTGGAGCTCTATCAGAGTGATCATCGGGTCCTTGGTCACCTCCCTGGCCAAGGCCCTTCTCCCCCGATTGCTCAGTTTGGTTGGGCGGCCAGCTCTAGGAAGAGTCTTGGTGGTTCCAAACTTCTTCCATTTAAGAATGATGGAGGCCACTGTGTTCTTGGGGACCTTCAATGCTGCAGAAATGTTTTGGTACCCTTCCCCAGATCTGTGCCTCGACACAATCCTGTCTCGGGGCTCTACCGACAATTCCTTCGACCTCGTGGCTTGGTTTTTGCTGTGACATGCACTGTCAACTGTGGGACCTTATATAGACAGGTGTGTGCCTTTCCAAATCATGTCCAATCAATTGAATTTACCACAGGTGGACTCCAATCAAGTTGTAGAAACATCTCAAGGATGATCAATGGAAACAGGATACACCTGAGCTCAATTTCCAGTCTCATATTAACGGGTCTGAATACTTATGAAAATAAGGTATTTCTGTTTTTTATTTTTAATACATTTTCAAAAATTTCTATAAACCTGTTTTCGCTTTGTCATTATGGGGTATTGTGTGTAGATTGATGAGGGGGAAAAAAACAATTTAATCCATTTTAGAATAAGGGTGTAATGTAACAAAATGTGGAAAAAGTCAAGGGGTCTGAATACTTTACGAATGCACTGTATGCTGTTTTCTGTGAATTGAAATGTAATGCAACTTTAAAATACAGTATGTTATGTTGTGTTGCATTCAATACAACACCAGGCAGAACAAAATACAAGATTCAAAATATTTTGCAACTTTACTACTATCCATAAGCCTGTCATTTCTGTGATGTGGTGTCTGTACTCTAAGTTCACGCTATCTTAATATAGCAACAATGATCTGTACTCTAAGTTCACGCTATCTTAATATAGCAACAGTGATCTGTACTCTAAGTTCATGCTATCTTAATATAGCAACAGTGATCTGTACTCTAAGTTCACGCTATCTTAATATAGCAACAGTGATCTGTACTCTAAGTTCACGCTATCTTAATATAGCAACAGTGATCTGTACTCTAAGTTCACGCTATCTTAATATAGCAACAGTGATCTGTACTCTAAGTTCACGCTATCTTAATATAGCAACAGTGATCTGTACTCTAAGTTCACGCTATCTTAATATAGCAACAGTGATCTGTACTCTAAGTTAACGCTATCTTAATATAGCAACAGTGATCTGTACTCTAAGTTCACGCTATCTTAATATAGCAACAGTGATCTGTACTCTAAGTTCACGCTATCTTAATATAGCAACAGTGATCTGTACTCTAAGTTCATGCTATCTTAATATAGCAACAGTGATCTGTACTCTAAGTTCACGCTATCTTAATATAGCAACAGTGATCTGTACTCTAAGTTCACGCTATCTTAATATAGCAACAGTGATCTGTACTCTAAGTTCACGCTATCTTAATATAGCAACAGTGATCTGTACTCTAAGTTCACGCTATCTTAATATAGCAACAGTGATCTGTACTCTAAGTTCACGCTATCTTAATATAGCAACAGTGATCTGTACTCTAAGTTCACGCTATCTTAATATAGCAACAGTGATCTGTACTCTAAGTTCATGCTATCTTAATATAGCAACAGTGATCTGTACTCTAAGTTCACGCTATCTTAATATAGCAACAGTGATCTGTACTCTAAGTTCATGCTATCTTAATATAGCAACAGTGATCTGTACTCTAAGTTCACGCTATCTTAATGTAGCAACAGTGATCTGTACTCTAAGATCATACAATCTTAATATAGCAACATTAATCTTGAAAGACCTGTCTCTCTGTCGCAGGGTAGAAAGCAGTGTAACGTCAGCATCAAATACAATACCACTCAACAACCAAACATGACTTTAAAAACTCAATCTTTTACAGATCGAACAAAGATGTGACAGAGCGAACAAAGGACAGTGGTGTGTGTCTTGTGTGGGTTTTGCGTGACTGTGTGTGTGTGTCTGTGTGTGTTGCTTGACTGCCCGTGTGGGTGTGTCTGTGTGTGTGTTGCGTGTCTGTGTGTGTTGCATGTCTGTGTGTGTGTGTCTGTGTGTGTGTTGCTTGCATGTCCATGTGTGCGTCTGTGTGTGTGTGTGTGTCTGTGTGTGTGTGTGTGTGTGTGTGTGTGTGTGTGTGTGTGTGTGTGTGTGTGTGTGTGTGTGTGTGTGTGTGTGTGTCTGTGTTGTGTTGACTTACCTTTCTGTTCCACTTCTATCCAAGCCATCACGTAAAGATAAGAGGAATGGAAAGAACAAGAAGAGAGAGACAAGAAGAGAGACAAGAAGAGAGAGACAAGAAGAGAGAGAGAGACAAGAAGAGAGACAAGGAGAGAGACAAGAAGACAGAGACAAGGAGAGAAGAAGAGAGACAAGAAGAGAAAGAGACAAGAAGAGAGAGACACAAGGAGAGAGACAAGAAGAGAGAGAAGAAGAGAGACAAGAAGAGAGAGAGACAAGAAGAGAGAGAAGAAGAAAGACAAGAAGAGAGACAAGAAGAGAGACAAGAAGAGAGACAAGAAGAGAGAGAGACAAGAAGAGCGAGAGACAAGAAGTGCGAGATACAAGAAAAGAGAGACAAGAAGAGAGAGAGACAAGAAGAGAGGGAGGAAGAGAGAGAGACAACAAGAGAGTGACAAGAAGAGAGAGAAGAAGAGAGAAGAAGAGAGAGATAAAAGAGAGACAAGAAGAGAGAGAGCAAAAAGAGAGACAAGAAGAGAGACAAGAAGAGAGAGAGAGACAAGAAGAGAGATAAGAAGAGATACAATAAGAGAGACAGGAAGAGAGAGAGGGACAAGAAGAGAGAGAAGAGAGACAAGAAGAGAGAGAGAGAAAAAAGAGAGACAAGAAGAGAGACAATAAGAGAGACAAGAAGAGAGAGAGAGACAAGAAGAGAGATAAGAAGGGATACAATAAGAGAGACAGGAAGAGAGAGAGAGACAAGAGAGAGAAGAGAGACAAGAAGAGAGACAAGAAGAGAAACAAGAAGAGAGAGAGACAAGAAGAGAGAGAGACAATAAGACAGACAAGAAGAGAGAGAGACAAGAAGAGAGACAAGAAGAGAGAGAGACAATAAGAGAGACAAGAAGAGAGATAAGAAGAGAGAGAGACAAGAAGAGAGACAAGAAGAGAGACAAGAAGAGAGACAAGAAGAGAGACAAGAAGAGAGACAATAGAGATAAGAAGAGAGTCAAGAAGAGAGACAAGAAGAGAGAGAGAGAAGAAGAGAGACAAGAAGAGAAACAAGAAGAGAGAGAAACAAGAAGAGAGAGAGACAAGAAGAGAGAGAGACAAGAAGAGAGAGAGACAAGAAGAGAGAGACAAGAAGAGAGAGATACAAGACGAGAGAGAAGAGAGACAAGAAGAGAGAGAGACAAGATGAGAGACAAGAAGAGAGACAAGAAGAGATACAAGAAGAGAGATAGAGACAAGAAGAGAGAGAGACAAGAAGAGAGACATGAAGAGATACAATAATAGAGACAATAAGAGAGAGAGAGACAAGAAGAGAGAGACAAGAAGAGAGAGAAGAGAGAGAAGAGAGACAAGGAGAGAGAAAATAAGAGAGACAAGAAGAGAGACAAGAAGAGAGAGAGACAAGAAGAGAGACAAGAAGAGAAACAAGAAGAGAGAGAGACAAGGAGAGAGACAAGAAGAGAGAGCGACAATAAGAGAGACAAGAAGAGAGACAAAAAGAGAGAGAGACAAGAAGAGAGACAAGAAGAGAGAGAGACAATAAGAGAGAGAGACAAGAAGAGAGAGAGACAAGAAGAGAGACAAGAAGAGAGACAAGAAGAGAGACAATAAGAGAGACAAGAAGAGAGACAAGAAGAGAGAGAGACAATAAGAGAGACAAGAAGAGAGACAAGAAGAGAGAGAGACAATAAGAGAGACAATAAGAGAGACAAGAAGAGAGAGAGACAATAAGAGAGACAAGAAGAGAGAGAGACAAGAAGAGCGAGAGACAAGAAGTGCGAGATACAAGAAAAGAGAGACAAGAAGAGAGAGAGACAAGAAGAGAGGGAGGAAGAGAGAGAGACAACAAGAGAGTGACAAGAAGAGAGAGAAGAAGAGAGAAGAAGAGAGAGATAAAAGAGAGACAAGAAGAGAGAGAGCAAAAAGAGAGACAAGAAGAGAGACAAGAAGAGAGAGAGAGACAAGAAGAGAGATAAGAAGAGATACAATAAGAGAGACAGGAAGAGAGAGAGGGACAAGAAGAGAGAGAAGAGAGACAAGAAGAGAGAGAGAGAAAAAAGAGAGACAAGAAGAGAGACAATAAGAGAGACAAGAAGAGAGAGAGAGACAAGAAGAGAGATAAGAAGAGATACAATAAGAGAGACAGGAAGAGAGAGAGAGACAAGAGAGAGAAGAGAGACAAGAAGAGAGACAAGAAGAGAAACAAGAAGAGAGAGAGACAAGAAGAGAGAGAGACAATAAGACAGACAAGAAGAGAGAGAGACAAGAAGAGAGACAAGAAGAGAGAGAGACAATAAGAGAGACAAGAAGAGAGATAAGAAGAGAGAGAGACAAGAAGAGAGACAAGAAGAGAGACAAGAAGAGAGACAAGAAGAGAGACAAGAAGAGAGACAATAGAGATAAGAAGAGAGTCAAGAAGAGAGACAAGAAGAGAGAGAGAGAAGAAGAGAGACAAGAAGAGAAACAAGAAGAGAGAGAAACAAGAAGAGAGAGAGACAAGAAGAGAGAGAGACAAGAAGAGAGAGAGACAAGAAGAGAGAGACAAGAAGAGAGAGATACAAGACGAGAGAGAAGAGAGACAAGAAGAGAGAGAGACAAGAAGAGAGACAAGAAGAGAGACAAGAAGAGAGATAGAGACAAGAAGAGAGAGAGACAAGAAGAGAGACATGAAGAGATACAATAATAGAGACAATAAGAGAGAGAGAGACAAGAAGAGAGAGACAAGAAGAGAGAGAAGAGAGAGAAGAGAGACAAGAAGAGAGAAAATAAGAGAGACAAGAAGAGAGACAAGAAGAGAGAGAGACAAGAAGAGAGACAAGAAGAGAAACAAGAAGAGAGAGAGACAAGGAGAGAGACAAGAAGAGAGAGCGACAATAAGAGAGACAAGAAGAGAGACAAAAAGAGAGAGAGACAAGAAGAGAGACAAGAAGAGAGAGAGACAATAAGAGAGAGAGACAAGAAGAGAGAGAGACAAGAAGAGAGACAAGAAGAGAGACAAGAAGAGAGACAATAAGAGAGACAAGAAGAGAGACAAGAAGAGAGAGAGACAATAAGAGAGACAAGAAGAGAGACAAGAAGAGAGAGAGACAATAAGAGAGACAATAAGAGAGACAAGAAGAGAGAGAGACAAGAAGAGAGACAAGAAGAGAGAGAGACAAGAAGAGAGACAAGAAGAGAGACAATAAGAGAGACAAGAAGAGAGAGAGACAATAAGAGAGACAAGAAGAGAGAGAGACAAGAAGAGAGAGAAGAAGAGAGACAATAAGAGAGACAAGAAGAGAGAGAGACAATAAGAGAGACAAGAAGAGAGAGAGACAAGAAGAGCGAGAGACAAGAAGTGCGAGATACAAGAAAAGAGAGACAAGAAGAGAGAGAGACAAGAAGAGAGGGAGGAAGAGAGAGAGACAACAAGAGAGTGACAAGAAGAGAGAGAAGAAGAGAGAAGAAGAGAGAGATAAAAGAGAGACAAGAAGAGAGAGAGCAAAAAGAGAGACAAGAAGAGAGACAAGAAGAGAGAGAGAGACAAGAAGAGCGATAAGAAGAGATACAATAAGAGAGACAGGAAGAGAGAGAGGGACAAGAAGAGAGAGAAGAGAGACAAGAAGAGAGAGAGAGAAAAAAGAGAGACAAGAAGAGAGACAATAAGAGAGACAAGAAGAGAGAGAGAGACAAGAAGAGAGATAAGAAGAGATACAATAAGAGAGACAGGAAGAGAGAGAGAGACAAGAGAGAGAAGAGAGACAAGAAGAGAGACAAGAAGAGAAACAAGAAGAGAGAGAGACAAGAAGAGAGAGAGACAATAAGACAGACAAGAAGAGAGAGAGACAAGAAGAGAGACAAGAAGAGAGAGAGACAATAAGAGAGACAAGAAGAGAGATAAGAAGAGAGAGAGACAAGAAGAGAGACAAGAAGAGAGACAAGAAGAGAGACAAGAAGAGAGACAAGAAGAGAGACAATAGAGATAAGAAGAGAGTCAAGAAGAGAGACAAGAAGAGAGAGAGAGAAGAAGAGAGACAAGAAGAGAAACAAGAAGAGAGAGAAACAAGAAGAGAGAGAGACAAGAAGAGAGAGAGACAAGAAGAGAGAGAGACAAGAAGAGAGAGACAAGAAGAGAGAGATACAAGACGAGAGAGAAGAGAGACAAGAAGAGAGAGAGACAAGATGAGAGACAAGAAGAGAGACAAGAAGAGAGACAAGAAGAAAGATAGAGACAAGAAGAGAGAGAGACAAGAAGAGAGACATGAAGAGATACAATAATAGAGACAATAAGAGAGAGAGAGACAAGAAGAGAGAGACAAGAAGAGAGAGAAGAGAGAGAAGAGAGACAAGAAGAGAGAAAATAAGAGAGACAAGAAGAGAGACAAGAAGAGAGAGAGACAAGAAGAGAGACAAGAAGAGAAACAAGAAGAGAGAGAGACAAGGAGAGAGACAAGAAGAGAGAGCGACAATAAGAGAGACAAGAAGAGAGACAAAAAGAGAGAGAGACAAGAAGAGAGACAAGAAGAGAGAGAGACAATAAGAGAGAGAGACAAGAAGAGAGAGAGACAAGAAGAGAGACAAGAAGAGAGACAAGAAGAGAGACAATAAGAGAGACAATAAGAGAGACAAGAAGAGAGAGAGACAATAAGAGAGACAAGAAGAGAGACAAGAAGAGAGAGAGACAATAAGAGAGACAATAAGAGAGACAAGAAGAGAGAGAGACAAGAAGAGAGACAAGAAGAGAGAGAGACAAGAAGAGAGACAAGAAGAGAGACAATAAGAGAGACAAGAAGAGATACAAGAAGAGAGACAAGAAGAGAGACAATAAGAGAGACAAGAAGAGAGACAAGAAGAGAGAGAGACAATAAGAGAGACAAGAAGAGAGACAAGAAGAGAGACAATAAGAGAGACAAGAAGAGAGAGAGACAATAAGAGAGACAAGAAGAGAGACAAGAAGAGAGACAAGAGATTAATGTTTCAATAATCAAAGCATTATGATAATACAATCCCTGAGTGTGTGCAATAACAGTGGTGAGAACACACACTCACACACACACACACATACACACACACACACACACACACACACACACACACACACACACACACACACACACACACACACACACACACACACACTCACACACATATACCTTCTCTTCTCATAACCTAATACCTCTTTAATAAACCGTAGGCTTTCAATAAAAAAATTAATTATCTTCACACTGCAGCACAGTAGTCATGTTAACACACACACACACA